>NC_091129.1:152308614-152561114 GCF_040183065.1 Periplaneta americana | reverse complement strand
GTGTCTAGTTTTATCTTGAAACCCTCATCAATGTCACCTTCATCTCATTCAGACGCTAAATAACCTAAGATGTAAAATAACCTACATAAATTAAAAAATAATCATTACCTTTGTTGACAGTTTACACACTTTACTTTCTTCATTTTTATGGCTAAATTGTTCTATTTTATCTTTAAATTTATAGTAAAGGGATTACGAGTATTGCGCTTTTGTTCTACTGGTCTGTCGACTGTACACTTAAACTCAACAAAATAATGTTTCCACAGATTCTAACACTGTTCCTGAATTATACTTTTTTGTAACACGGCTGAGTCGGTAATGACATTACGTTCGACGGCTGGATGAGGCGTGTATGATTTAGGTAACCTGATTTGCGTTTAGGTAAATAGGCATTGTCAGCGAGTGCCGGACATCCAGCTGTAATGTGATCAACAAATTTATCTGATAATTACGTTTTCTGCATACCTCTGTCGTATTCGATTATGCTTTTCTCACGGTTTCCAATATAAAGCCCTTAATGTTTCATTTGTAACCTTGACTATAGACCTTTAGAATCTCTCTATTATTATTATTATTATTATTATTATTATTATTATTATTATTATTATTATTATTATTAACTTACAAATGGCTTTTAAGAAACACAGGGATTCATTGCCGCCCTCACATAAGCCCGCCATTGGTCCCTATCCTGAGCAAGATTAATCCATTCTCTATCATCATATCCCACCTCTCTCAAATCCATTTTAATATTATCTTCCCATCTACGTCTCGGCCTCCCCAAACGTCTTTTTCCCTCCGGCCTCCCAACTAACACTCTATATGCATTTCTTGTTTCGCCCATATGTGCTACATGCCCTGCCCATCTGAAACGTCTGGATTTAATGTTCCTAATTATGTCAGGTGAAGTATGTAGATGAAATTATTGGGGATCATCAGTGCCGTTTTAGGCGTAATAGATCAACTATTGACCAGATATTTTGTATTCGACAGATAATGGAGAAAAAATGGGAGTATAAGGGTACAGTGCATCAGTTATTCATAGATTTCAAAAAGGCATATGACTCGGTTAAGAGAAAAGTTTTATATGATATTCTTATTGAATTTGTTATTCCCAAGAAACTAGTTCGATTAATTAAAATGTGTCTCAGTGAAACGTACAGCAGAGTTCGTATAGGTCAGTTTCTGTCAGATGCGTTTCCAATTCACTGCGGGCTAAAGCAAGGAGATGCACTATCACCTTTACTTTTTATCTTTGCTCTAGAGTATGCCATTAGGAAAGTCCAGGATAACAGAGAGGGTTTAGAATTGAACGGGTTACATCAGCTGCTTGTCTATGCGGATGACGTGAATATGTTAGGAGAAAATCCACAAACAATTAGAGAAAACACGGGAATTTTACTGGAAGTAAGTAAAGAGATAGGTTTGGAAGTAAATCCCGAAAAGGCAAAGTATATGATTATGTATCGTGATGAGAATATTGTACGAAATGGAAATATAAAAATTGGAAATTTATCTTTGGAAGAGGTGGAGAAGTTCAAATATCTTGGAGCAACAGTAACAAATATAAATGATACTCGGGAGGAAATTAAACGCATAATAAATATGGGAAATGCGTGTTATTATTCGGTTGAGAAACCTTTATCATCTAGTCTGCTGTCAAAAAATCTGAAAGTTAGAATTTATAAAACAGTTATATTACCGGTTGTTCTTTATGGCTGTGACACTTGGACTCTCACTTTGAGAGAGGAACAAAGATTAAGGGTGTTTGAGAATAAGGTGCTTAGGAAAATATTTGGGGCTAAGAGGGATGAAGTTACAGGAGAATGGAGAAAGTTACACAACGCAGAGCTGCACGCATTGTATTCTTCACCTGACATAATTAGGAACATTAAATCCAGACGTTTGAGATGGGCAGGGTATGTAGCACGTATGGGCGAATCCACAAATGCATATAGAGTGTTAGTTGGGAGGCCAGAGGGAAAAAGACCTTTGGGGAGGCCGAGACATAGATGGGAGGGTAATATTAAAATGGATTTGAGGGAGGTGGGATATGATGGTAGAGACTGGATTAATCTTGCTCAGAATAGGGACCAATGGCGGGCTTATGTGAGGGCGGCAATGAACCTCCGGGATCCTTAAAAACCAGTAAGTAAGTGAAGTAGAATACAATGGGTGCAGTTCTGTGTTGTGTAACTTTCTTCATTCTCCTGTAACTTCATCCCTCTTAGCCCCAAATATTGTCCTAAGCACCTTATTCTCAAACAACCTTAACCTCTGTTCCTCTTTCAAAGTGAAAGTCCAAGTTTCATAACCATACAGAATTATTATTATTATTATTATTATTATTATTATTATTATTATTATTATTTTCACAGAAATTGTGATGAGATAACAATGATTGGTATGAGAGTGAGAGAAAACCAAAGTCCAAAAACACTTCAGGAGATAATTCCATTATAATGCAGTCAGCAACTATCAAAAGTCGAACCCGGGCTACTATCATCAGAGAGATGGATAGCTGGACCCTGTGTAAACAGACGCATGCATAATTTAAAGTGAGTGTACCACAATTTTGGCCCCGGGAGTCAGACAGGGCTGGATTTATTAATCATTTAATCCAAGCCGCGCTGTCCTTCTCATTTATAAATAACAATGTCCAGCACAGTTGCGAATGTTTGCCGTGTTCATTATAATTAAAACATTACCGTCCACTAGTTCTAAATTAACGTCCCTACTTTCAAGTCATTTTTATTTTAAACAAGCCACAAATAAAAGAGAAATAACAAAATAACATTAAAACAAGACAAAGCAAAATTTAACTAGAAACGTTTACATTTTCATTTACGTTAATCGACTTTGTATCTGTACTTTTTTCAATAACGTTCTGTCACGATTTCACTAATATGTTTCGGATTTAGTAATTATAATTGTATACACTGTTTCTTTTAAGAACCAATGGTTGAAGTACATAATTAATTCATATCAACGTCATAATTTTTCACATTTAGTTCCTGGTATTCACTTCACCACAGCAAGTCCTTTAGTAGTATTAGTAGTAGTAGTATTTATTTATTTAACCTGGTAGAGATAAGGCTGTCAGGCCTTCTCTGTCCCTCTACTAGGGGATTACAACTATAATATGAACAATAAAATTACAATTAATATTAAATTTACAATTACAATTACAATAAAAATTAAACTACGACAAGATTTCCTGATTAATGAAAGCTAGACATTTTATCATAGAAGTTAAGAACAAAGAATATTTTTGCATTTACTGAATTACAAGTTAAATCTTCAATAACAAAATTCTATAGTGATGAAATTACCGGATATTGAAATATTTTGTGATAGATTATTTATTTTATTTATTTATTTATTTATTTAATAATAACATATACATAAAAACGTTACATTAAAATACCCCGAAAGAGCAAAGCTCGTGTTCGGGGACAGTTCCGTTACATAGATACACATACTTTGTAGACAAAATACTTAAGAAAAAAGCTCACATAAAGATTGTAATAAAATTAGTAAATAATAATACTAATAATAACTGAGTGAAAAAAGAGACGATGTTTAGATTGATGGATTAATATTAAATTATTATTAGTAGTATAATTAATGCAGGTCATGTTGACATAGTAACCAAGATAAAATAGAAAAATACACTTAGGATAGAAATAAACTTGTTTTACAATACATGGTACATAATGAAGATTAAGAAAACTATTTACAAGAAACCATGTCTAAACGAGTCTCAATTACTGACCAAGTGCCTAGTAAGTTTGCGTTTGAATTCAATTTTATTTCGACAGTCCCTGATGCTAGCAGGTAACGAATTCCAGAGTCTTGACATGGCTAGTGTGAAAGAGGATGAGTATGAGGAGGTGCGATGGGATGGTATTGTTAGTATTGTTTCATGGCGAGAGCGTGTGTTCAGATTGTGGTGGGAAGAAAGGTAAATGAAGCGAGACGACAGGTACGAAGGAATAGAAGAGTTCAAGATTTCGAAGAGAAGGCGAAGTGAATGTAAATTTCTTTTCTTATCTAGTTTAAGCCAACCTATTGTTTCCAGCGATGGGGTAATATGATCACATTTACGAACATTGCTTACAAAACGTACACACAAATTATGAGCACGTTGAAGTTTCGTTTTGTTGTCGCTGGAAAGGTCAGTCAGTAAAATGTCAGCATAGTCAAAATAGGGAAATACAAGCGTCTGCACAAGGGACTTTTTTAAGCAAGAGGGAAGATGAACATTTATCATTTTCAGTCGATTTCAATTATAAAATTTTAGCTTATATTTATATTATATTTTCACCATTGCCTGCTGGATCGCATCATATGGCTGCTTACACTGCCCAAGGGTTCTAAACTTCTCATAGGTTGCATTAGTATCGAGCTTGTTGGCGAGGGATCGACGGGGAAAAGAGAGCGATTCTGACGTCACAAGAAAGCTGAACGCACCAAAGCTCAAATGCTTCAAAGCAGCATCTCGTGTTTTTCTTGTTTATATTGTTTTGAATGCATTATGCCAGGTCAAAAGCGTGCTATTGCGGTATGCAACAATTCTAACGATAAAAATTAAGAGTTGTCTTCCTTTACAATTCCTAAAGATTTAGGATTTAGAAAATAATGGGTAACTGCGTGCAAAAGACAGGATAAATTCAATCCTGATACAAGCAGAGTATGCTCTGATCATTTTAAAGACGACGATTTTGTTAATGATTTTCGAGCAGCTTTAATGAAAATAAAGCCGAAAAGACCGAGAATGTTAAAGCCTACAGGTAAGTTTAAATAAATCACGTACGCCTATGTAAGTAGCCTACATTAATACCAGCTTGGCATAATAATTAGATCAGGTTCATTTATGTTAACCTTCAAATTATTTTCTTTCTTTTGTAATCTTTGTTGCTGGATTGTAACTTACAATATTAACAAAATAATCTTGCTACTTATACTAACAGGCGCATACCAAAGGAGTGGAGAGTTAGCGACTGATACCAATAATGTTTTTGCACCATAATTCTCATTATATTGATTTTATATTAACGATTTATGACATTTTGTCCTTATGGCGTGATTCAGTGGGTTAATTATAAAAGCCTTCAGTGACAATGCATTGTTGAGTTATAATGATTATTGCAAATGAACGTGTGGCTGACATTTCATTAGCGATACATGCTCCTTTTTTCCAAACTTTAGAATGAGATATTAAAAAACATTCAATGTTAGAATTTTTATAAACACAAAACGGGAAAACTAGCAGACGAAAACGGACGGCAGACACTGAGAGCAGACGAATTGTTAAGAAAGACAGAAAAATAATGCAGTGACAAGTGTAAGTACAGCTTTTATATACACGGTACAAACACTTTCAACGTATTTATATCATGCCATGATACGTACCCAATTGGTTTATACCCATTGTAATGTTTTTATTTCAGGCGGTTATGTTTATAATGTATCATCCTGCCTAAGGTTTTTCCGTGGTTTTCCTAAGGCGCTAAGACAAATGTCGGGATGAGCCCTAAAAGAAATGGGCCACGGACCTGCACTCATATCCCCATTAATCTTCCTAATTACTTAAATTAATTAACTAATTACATCTGTCCCCCCTCTTCGTAATTGAGCCATCATATAGCCAAATGGCTTGTCTCAAAATTGAGACGATTCAACAAGGCTCATGACAACAATCACCTCCTACATAATAGCCAAATTGGCTAGTCTCTTATACATGAGACAACTCATCTCGCCTAAGGTATTCCGTGGTTTTCCTCAGGCGTAAGACAAATGTCGGGATGAGCCCTATAAGAAATGGGCCACGGACCTATATGCCCTTCCCCATATATATTCCACCCTTATTATAAACGATGTATGCCCTAGTTCAGATAATATAAATAGTCTATTAAATATACGAGGTCACTCAATAAGTCGCAAATTGAAAGGACAGGGACCTCTCAAATTGCAGATTAGATTTCACGGCGCTTCTTCCGACAGCCTTCACCTGCTTTGTCATCGAACAACAGATGACGGCGTCTTGCCATCCTAACGGCAAACACCAGCCAAATCCTCCTCGCCCCGTTCCGTGATCAATTGATCAATCTCAGCCCCCCTCGCGTATGTGGTACCTAAGAGGTTACGTCCAATTTCGGCTTCCCCTTCAAAATTTTCTAGAGCTCCTTCAGGGGAGCAGCGTAACCCGGAGTGAGACTAGTGGCCAACAGGCTTGGAGCTCACATATTTAGTTTTGTACAGCCCCCAACCCCTTGCAAGGATGCGTTGCGTACCTTTTAAATTTTCCTCCCAATTCTCCTTCGATTTTTCGATTTATAATGTACGCTGATGTCGCTATCAATTTGAAAATAAAGGACCAATGAGCATGGACTCTTTGCACGTCATCAGCCAATTAGCCATTTGATTGGCTAATGAAAAATGAGATAACCTATTGAGTGTATAGAAGCCTTGGACAATGCCTGCCCAATCAACGCTTATGCTCTAGTAGCCGCTAGGTGGCAGGTAGTGACTTTCCATATACTGATATTTATTTATTTATTTATTTGATGGTGTCAATAAAGACACATGTCATTACAAGTTCCAGGTCACGTGGACCCTTGCCTTAACAAGAATATTGCTTAGCATAACATGAGTACGTAAATGAAGTGTGACCATCTTCTCCATCAGAAACGGAGACTGGTTAGCTGGACATGTAGGTAAACTTTCAGAATCAATGATTTTTGCAGAAAAGTTGATTACTTGATTGTTCACTGTATGCTATGTGTAAGTTAATTATGGTTTAATAAGTGGATTAGGGTGTGTTTGTAGTTTCTGAAGATAATTTTTACGTAAGTGCTGCACGTAGTCACTGAATCAAATGATTTCCAGGTCACTGTACAGTTGTGCGTTAGTAATGTAAAAATCAGCTCCTGTGATGGTTCTGCACACAGCTCTTTGGATGGCATCGAGTTTCTTGATGTGGCGGGAATGGGTTTGAGCCCAAATTTCTGACGCGTAGGACATGTACGATCGTATAAGTGATGTGTACAGCAATAGTTTGGTTTTGAGGGGAATTAAGCTTTTAAGTATTGGATATAATACTAAGAATCTTTGCAGAGCTCTGTCTCGTACTAACTGTATATGTTGTCTGTATGTCAAACGACTGTCCAGTACTAGACCAAGATATCTGACCGTTGTTTTGAAGGAGATGTGTTGATTCTGAACAGAGAGCGGTTGTAATAATCGTGGAAATCTCCTTGTAAAAACTACTGCTGTACTTTTTTCACCGTTAATTTTCAGTCGCCATCTTGTGGACCACTGGGTGAGTAAATCCAAGGCTTTTTTCATCTGTTGTAAAGCACATTTGATGTCGTGAGGTTTTGTATAAAGGACTGTATCATCCGCATATAAGGCGTCCATATACTGATAATGTTAAGAGCGGTGGGCACTTCCTGCCATGTAGCGGCAAAATAACTTTGATTGAGCAGGCAGTTTACGCAGCTATAGGATGCGATCCAGTAGGCAATGATTTTCACAGTAGGTTGCTAGGGAACACTGCTATTAGAATTGACAATGTCTGGAGTTATGAAGTAAGGAACAGAAGACGGATTTTGGTCCATTTCCTGAAAGAAGGTACGAAAAAGTGATAAGTTTGCAAAACTGTGTAGAGACAGATTAAAGATTAACAATTTGATCTTTAGTGTGGAAGAATGTCTCGGAAGCATTAAGGAGCCGGAAGTAGGTTCGGAAGAAATGGAGAGGAATAGAAGAGTCCTGAAGGAGAAAATTAAGGGATTAGAGTCGATGAGCGTTGGAAATGATACCAGCTTTGGCAATGTACAATAAAACAGCAAGGTAAGCGTTTCACGGAGGTCTACAGCCAGCTATACAATGCGAAAAATAGAAACCTTAGACTCACTTCTGTGAAAATATAATATGATAATGATAATAAGTTAAGCATGGTAATCATTTTAAGTTTATTTGCACAATATCCATGTTATACTGTGTATTTGCATTGCCTTTCTCTTCTGTTTGCATTGCCTTTGTTTTCTCTATCAGATTTTGCATACACCAACCCCTCAATACTTTGTTTCACGATTTCATAATCCATCCAGACACCATAATCTGTATACCCGGTCACAGTCCTTACGTTCCCTGAACACCATTTCTATAGAGTATCTCATTATGGTATTATATTAATTCTTACTTGGATTCAACATACCGAATTCTTTGAAACTCAAATGACAATAACATCAGTTATTAAATAATGTCTGAGATACTCATTTAAATAAGTATTAATATTGTACAGCATTACACCGGTATAATAAAAATTAAGAGACAAATTGTGTATGCTGATATTAAAGCGAAACTTCAAGCATAGGTATCGACAACATTCTGTACTCAACGAATAAAACCGTAAGTGTGTGGAATATGAGTCCTTAGAACATGAACCAATAAGAAAATAAAGCTTCGGTACATCAGATTTAGATGCTACATGCAAGATGCCTTAGGCAAGAGAGATGATTAATTAACTAGTTAATTAATTCATTAATTAAATGATAACGCATACATAGAAAACTGTATAGTGCTCTCATAAACTAATAATGAAAAACTAACAATTTCTTCTCAGTACACGTATACTTGTTTCGCATATTATTACATTATTTTTGAGAATAAAGACGCGTTGGAAAATGAAAATAGCTTTTTGCGATTCCTAATACTGCATGGAGAAAGTAAAAATGAAATCTGAGTACGTCAACAGAATTAACAAAAACTTGACCTTATCAAGTAAAATATTTCTGGTAGGCCTACGTAAAATCTTACAGGGAAACAGTTTTTGTTTAGTTTTCACTGTATCAGCTACGATTTGTGCTGCGTATACCAGAATTGAACTAACTTCTGTTTTTTAGTTGTTATTTAACGACGCTGTAAGTTATCAACTACTTGTTTATTTAGCGTCGATGGAATTGAGTCGGGTGAAGTTCCTGAGTAGCTCACCCGGTAGAGCAATGGTGCGCTAACCCAAAGATTCCAGGATCGATACCCGGCTCCGGAACAACTTTTCCCTTGAATTTATTCATGCCATACTCATGATTATATTGATATTAATTTTGTAGTGCTGTTGATCGATCAAAATATTTAATCGATTAAATTCAAGTAGTTAATCGATTAATCTAATGATGTCAACTGATGCCCATAGGAGCAAGCGCGCGCTTTAGAGCCTAGGAGAGCCTGAGCCTTTACAGCAGAAAGGAAAGAGACAGACGAAAGAGGTAGTATATGCCGCTTGGTTGAGCTATGTACAGGGATGGCCAGCACTGATTCAATGGATAAAGGGAAGAGAACTGATTAAAACTGTATCCATGTTAATTTTTAGATTTGTCTGAGAAGTACAAGTGCATTATAACAATGTAAGTTTTAATTTTAATGTTCACTTTCACGAGTTTGCTTTTTTATTCAAAAGGAATATTTTCTCAATTATTTTACAGAAAAGTGAAATTTTCAGATATGTTTGTTTAGTAGCCTTACAGGTACTAAAACAATGTTTTGTAAATCTAATAATATATCGTAAATACGTATTACTGAAGATAGTGTATTAAAAGTTTTAAAATATTCGCATGAAAAATGTTTGTAAGGAAATGAATTAACAAAGCAAATACTGTTACATCACAAACAAAAGATATGTGCCTATGTGTTGGTAAAACGTCAGCTCTATAGCTTCAGCAGATTTCGAGAAAATTTAATATTCTGATAACAGAAAGTTGCGCACCAATATCACCTAAAAGCATAATGCGATAAGAGTTTTATTATGTAATATTAGTTACAGTTAAAACATATACCTAGACAACTTTGCTTTGTACTATAATACTGTTTTGATTACTTTTATACGGCTGAAGATGCCATCAATATCAATTTCAACTTATCATGTCATATTCAGTGTCTTTCTTTGAGATAACACTTTCTTTATGAATGATGTGTTTAATTCACTTAGTACAGTATAGTTGTAGTTATTATGGAATTTGTGTGAATATTCCTTCTTTACTCTTTATTATGTTATTAACGTTTAAAACACAACTGCAATATTAGGCTAAGACAGGAATGCTCATTCTCTGACTCCCGATTACGTTCTGTAATCACAACCTTCCAATGTAGAGCGTGCTGTTCCTCGTTCGAAGCTCGACGGATGTCTGCGGAAGGCAGTTCAAGTACGGACAGTGCGGGACAATGACAGAGTCAAAACCTTCTGTAAGCAAACGATCATTCCGTACAGTGTGGGAGGAAGATTATTTTTCTTGTGCGTTCCGTGAAAACGTGAAGTGTTTACTATGTTGTAAGGTACTGTCAGGAATACTACTGAGCAACATAAAACTACATTATAGGGTCTGCCATACAGAACATGCTGTTTTGTGTAATATGTATTCATATACCAACGTTATTATTATTATTATTATTATTATTATTATTATTATTATTATTGTTGTAAATTTTATTAGTAACAACAATGTAATTTATTCGTCACAACAATAATTCCTTTCTACAATTCACCTTAAACGCTCTCGTCAACAATTGGATCTTCACTCAACACAGTATTCGTTATAGCACTCCACCGACGACAATGACAATTTACTTGGACTATTACGCACAACAATGAACTGTTAATCTTAACTAATATTTACAAAGCACTATTTACAAATCAGAATTATCAGTTCTCAGTTCACAGTTCTTCTATCTCAGTGACTCGAGTTCACAGTATCTCGAACCACAGATCTTCAGAGACAGTTCACTGTACTCGAACTCGGGTCCCTCCAACTGCGGTCCACTGCACTCGAACTCAGGTCCCTCCAACTGCGGTCCACTGCACTCGAACTCAGGCCTTCGGATGCTGACGCAGATGCGGACGCACACTCGAGTCGAACTCCGGTACACAAGACTGGCTTGCTCTGGCTTTCTCACTGACTGGCTGACTAATCAACTGAAAAACTCAAAACTGCTGTCGTTCCTTCGCGTCCGTAATTTATAACCACAGCGACGTAGCCTCGAAGGTTCCACGCGTCTCTAGAGATGGCACTCCAGAAAAAGCCAGAGCCCTCTCCTCTCTACCAGCACCAGATGCGCGCGCACTCTCGCTCCACTCTCTCGCCGCGTTGGCCCTTTCCCTTCTTCGCCGCGCGCCATTCCTCCGTGCTCCGCGCGATCTGCTTTCTTGCGGGACGCTGGTCGTGAGTTCGAATCTCATGTCGCTGTCACAATATTATTATTATTATTACTATTATTATTGATGTTATTAGGCCTATTATTATTGTAGTGATTTTATTACAGCAGAAATACATGTTTTGATAAAATAATTTTTCAGGGTGCAACGTGCACTACAGCTTCAAGAATTGAAAGCATTAAAGAAAGGTCAAACATTGAAGAGAGTCGAAAAATTCAGAGTCTGTGTTTAGGAGCAAGTTATGTAATATGTTGGGAATTAGCTAAGGCACTAAAACCCTTCACGGATGGTTAACTTGTAAAGAGATGTATGGTGCCTGATAAAAATATAGTTAATTATATTTCTGTAGCCACTGGAACAGCTCAAATGTGAATTCACAGAACATAGATTTAGTGATTTTGAACGTAAGGAGAGTGATATTAATCTTTTTTGTTAATCCCTTCATAGTAAATTTAGTACAATCTGTGAGAGTGCCGTTCCAGGTCGAGTTAATTGATCTACAAAGTAACGTAGAATTCAGAACTAAATGGAGAGAATATGACTTGACAAGCACAGAATTATTAAAAAAATGAACGAAACGAAATATCCCAAGATGAGCTTACTCGCTGACGCTATATTAGCTATCTTCGGATCGACATACGTGTGCGAACAATTATTTTCGAGAATGAAGGTTGCTAACTCGAAACGTAGATCCCGATTAACAGATGAGCATCTTTTAAGCCAGCTGCGCATTGCAGTATATTCGTTGGAATAGATTTCCGATTACTTGCAGAAAAGAATACACATGTTGAATAGACTGAAATGTGTGGTGCAATATGAAATTAACATTATCCATGATATTATTATATCATAACTATATTAAATACTGCATAATAAATAATGTAATAATTGAATATTACAGTGTATACTCTTTCCTTTTTCAAATTCAGTTTATTATCCATATTTGTAAGAGTGTAAGAACTATGCCACTGGCGATCTGCAATGTACAGTACAATGCAATGTAGTTGCGGAGCCCAGTCCGTACACAGTGTGTTATGCAGTGCAGCATCATCCCTGTAATCGGCGCTTTTACAATTTTGAGGATACTTGGGCTAAGAAATAGGTGTTAGTACTTTTATTTTACAGACAATATAGAAAATAACAAACAGAAAGTAGCCATATAAAAATAACGACATAAAATTTCACGTTCCGTTTGAAGTTTGTGCACCACTGTTTTCATAATCCAGCAGGCTGCTTATTCCTCCTAGCATACCCGGCGCTTAATGCCCGCGCACGAAGTCAAAGTCAGAAAAATGCGCTTGCTTTGACATCACTGGATTAATCGATAGATTAACCTTAACAAACCCCAAATGCGCTCTGTAATGATAGGAGTAGAAACGCTGTGCTCTGAGGAAACCTGTTCGAATACCGTCTTTATCCGCAACACAACCGCTTGGGCAGACCATGATTTGAATATGGATCGTTAATGTGTATGTTGCTCGTTTTTGAATTTCATGTGGAAACATCATTAGTGGCAAAGGAAAAAGAGGTTAGTTAGAAACATAGAAGAACAAAAACTTAATTGCGCTTGAAACTGTAGGCAAAAGGCTAAAAAAAGGCGCATGTAATTGATCTGGACAAAAACTCACGTAAATGACCCAATCCTTGGGACTGTGAGCGTTGGTGCCACACATGTAGAGGCGACCTCCGTCTCCCATTGGCTGTATAACTCGGATGTGGTTTCGGCAATCGAAGTGCTGCAAAAAATGAAAATAGCGTGTTAATATTGTTTCGTGCTTCCCAACAAACATTCAAAGTGTACGACTTCGTGGTAGCAATACCAATATCATACGCTTTAGAAGTAGTAATCTAATAATATTGACGGCATTTACGAAGACAAAGCAAACAAGAAATTAAAACATACAACAAGAACAAAAAATTCAGTCTCTAAATAAAATAATATATATTATATGAAACAATTACGAATAAAGGAAACTAATTACTTTCCATCATCTACACATAACTATCAATTAATTGGAAAAAGGGATGTAGGATAATCAAGAGTAAAACAAAAAAAAATGAATTGGTTGTTGGGATAACTGAATTGCTACATTTATGAGGTGGTGATATTATCCGTGGTAAGTATAAACATGAGTATATAGTATATACTGGACTTTTTTTAGTATGTACTCTTGTTAGTAAGAATAAAAGCATTTGAGTGCCTACTCATTATTGATTACATACTCATAACTTGGAAGCATAGTAGAATATACTCAAGTGTCCATTTTGTACAGAATATATACTGAAGCTTGATAAGAATAAAAGCTAGTATATTCTCATATTTATAAGTTCGTTCTCATGTTATTCTGAGTATGGTTTGTAGCAGGCTCAATTCTGAATATTTGTTGATTTGTGTTCAGTTTAAAGTTAAATAAAAAAATGGCAGAATTTATGAACGATGTAGTGCCTCATGGAAAAATATAGAAAAAGACGTGAACTCCAGAAGCCTTTAACGCTTCACAAAAGTGAATGTGAAATTGGTTAAACACGTATTTGTTCTTCATAAAAAAACATAACCTATAAAAATATGAATGGCTATCAAATTATAAGGTTAGATTGTATTGTTAAATATAATTAACAATTACAGCTTATTTTGTAAAATTTGAATTGCAAAATGCAATTACTTGTAACTTTAAACTATATATATATATATATATATATATATATATATATATATATATAAAACTCTCTAATAAAAATAGAATTAGCATAACTGGAATTCTAGAAATGAATTGTAATCGCTATCCAACATCTCGTAATGACGATTTCCCAGTATTATTTTCTTGTTTCCTGTTTATTAACGTCACTTATCTGATTGACCCTCTTTTTCACCTTTATTTATTCATTTAGTTATTTATTTGTTTATTTAATTAATTAATTAATTTATTTGTTTGTTTATCTCTTTATTTATTTACTTATTTATTTATTTAATTATTTATAAAAAGCAAAACACAAACCACTACAGCATGCGGATAGCATGTGAAAGTCTATAAAAAAACTGAGTATCACGGTGCAATGTGGTCAAAGAGGATAGGTAACACGCGTACATATTAACTTTTAAACGATCAAGAAGGCTGTAGAGATGAGTATATATTTACGTTAGGTAGAATGTCTTTATTCTTAAGAATATGAGTATGTTCTAGTGGATTACGAGTAGGCCTGTATAATCACAGGAAGTGCTCATACTCAAAAGTATAAACCTTGAATAGTACATTATGCAACGAGCCTATAATGAAGGTAATTAAGAAGTGAGTATGCATATTTATGAAACGAGCGCAAGCGAGTTTCATAATTTTCATACGAGCTTCTTAATTACCATTATAGGCGAGTTTCATACGACTTTTTATGCTCGAACCATATTTATAACTTGATATTATTAATTTTATTGTATCTGACCTGGAGCAATGTCCCGTATGTTGTGAGATGTGCGCAGACGCGAAAGTATTGATTTTTTTCCGAGGAACAGATGTGCACATTGACCTTGCTAGGCCATAAGAACCTACACAGATAACATTGAAATTAAATTAGACATTGAAAAACGAGATGACAAATTGAATTTATTTGAATATTATTTACAATTAACGCTGATTATTATAGTAACAGAACATAACCTTCTGCGACAGTATTGGATTTTCAGCCTCCGTGACTTTTCGCTAATTGTCTTTCGATTGCATATCCGAGAATAATCGATACTTGCGGTTTTATAACGGTAGAAAGCTGACCTGTCATTGGCTGAACAGTTGTAACCTGAGTCGTCATTGGCTGATAGACCTGACCTTTAATGAGTAGGTGACTTTAATGACATGCATTAAAGGTCTGCTACCAGGTGTATAATTACTACATTTCGACATGGTCGAGCATAAAAAGTATTTAAGCTTTATTCTTACTACCCAATGCCTATAGTGATGGTGATGAAAATGGTGGTAATAGCTGTTGTGACAGTAATGTAAGTATAATGGAGGTGATTATGATAATCATAATTGTGGTAGCGATGCTAACAAATGATGACAGTGATGAGGGAGTTAGTGGAATTGTGATTATAATAATGGTAAGAGTGGTGGTGTTCATGATGGTAATGATAGTGATGATCGAAGTAGTGATCCGACGGGGTCTGTAACGATCCCGGTTCCATGATTCCAGCATGGGAAGGATATGGAAAAATAAATATAGGTGAAAATATGTTTTCAGCTGCCGGGTTATGTTCAGTGTTTTTTGTGGGACGCTTCGAAACGTGCTGTTGATTTTACAACTAAATCCATTCAGTACTCGTAAATATTTCGGACAAAAAAGAATAGGAAATTATTGCATATATCTGAGGAAAAAAGTGACAAGAGAATAAAAAGTAAATAAATTCACTCGCATGAAACTAATCATTATTAGCTGGCAGCTATTTCGACGCTACAAGAAACAACGAACAAAACCGCGTGATCAACACTAGACTTATAAAAAGACAATAAGACTTTTTTGTAGAGTTTTTGAAATGAAAACAGGGAATATTGTACAAATAATATTCTCTAAAAAACAGAGGATAATTTATCTATAGTAATCTCAGAGCTCGAGTCAAATTTATTAGGACTGTTTCGTGAATAAAATAAAAATATAAATAATATATCCCTAAAATTCACTCAAAAATGTTAATAATTGTACATTTATGAATACTTAACCTAATCAGACATTGTGACGTCGAAATAGATGAATAACGATTACTGCAGTAAAGAAATTGAATGTTATTCAGTGATGCCAATTGAGAAAAGTGAAATACAGGTTTAACAATGTTAATTACATGTACTACGCTTTTTTATTGTTATTATACAGAAACACATTTTCATTATCTGCTGAAATCATAATTTAATTTAAACATTTATAGTATAATTACAAATAACCTGATTAATACATAAATTAAATGAACAATTGTTATGAAGGAGTGTCATTTTCTTTAGATACAATGGACATGGAATTAGAAGTTGAAGATGTAAATGTGGAAGTAGGATTTCGCACTTTATTTAGTACAATAGATTCATGCTCATCGATTTACGTGGAAACGTCCAAACCTGTTAGCGCGTCTAGCCGCGAAACTAGGTGGCCTGGGTTCGATTCCCAGTCGGGGCAAGTTACCTGGTTGAGGTTTTTCCCTGGATTTTCCCTCAACCCAATATGAGCAAATGCTGGGTAACTTTCGGTGTTGGATCCCGGAATCATTTCACCGACATTATCACCTTCATCTCATTCAGACGCCAAATAACCGAAGCTGTTGTTAAAGCGTCGTAAAATAACCTACTAAACAAAAGAATGACCATGCGATAAATTGATAGTGATAAATCGAGCTGCAGAAATTATCGCGGTGTATGACTGTGATTGGCTGAAATTCAAAATTTCATTACACTTCACTGGCCGAAAATTAAATGACGTCATATAAACGAAATAGTCACCACAGTCTTTTGCTAATTGTTATATAATTGCAATGCAGTTTGGGGGTACGCTAGCAGAAAATATTGAATACCACTGCTCTAGAATATGCCATTGGGAAAGTCCAGGATAACAGAGAGGATTTGGAATTGCATGAATTACATCAGCTGCTTGTCTATGCGGATGACGTGACTATGTTACGAGAAAACTCACAAAACATTAGGGAAAACACGGGCTTTTTACTTGAAGCAAGTAAGGAGGTAGGTTTGGAAGCGTAAAAACGAAGTATATGATTAAGTCTCGTGATCAGAACGTAGTACGAAATGGAAATATAAAAATTGGAAATTTATCCTTCGAAAATGTACCTTTGAGGAACAGCCAGCAGAAGTGGATAAGGAAAAAAAATAATATCTACAATCCTACCATTCCATATTACCTCCAAAAGTACCAGCTGGAAGAGCTTGAAGTAATCGGACTTGTGGTTGGAGCAAGAGGTACCGCTACTCTCTTCATGAAAGATGTGTTTAAGAGGCTTGGAATACCTACATCTATTATTCCGATTGTAACTTTAGCTGCATTGAAAGGCTCAATTGCTCTCCTGAAGCATCACCTATATTCGAAATGAAACCAAGTTCATTAGCATTCTTTACTTTTTTGTAACACTTGCCTCTCTAAAACTAGGTATATTTCCACCAATCTCAAAATGTATTTGCAGCTATGTACGTGTAGGAGTTTCATTGTCAAAACAAAATTAATGGTTCACTGAACTTGTAAACATTTATATGGTTAAGTACTCTTTGTCCCTTGTGGCAGCTCACGAATAGTGAGAAGATTTCTAAATTTCTATATAAATATTCGGAGACTAAGAGGAAGGCAGAAAATAGGAAAGTCTGGAGATGTGTGCATGTATGTATTTATTCACACTGCAATGGGTATATACCTGGTGGCAGTGGTAACTAATTACACTCAATAATGACAATAATAAACTTATTAATTAAAAATACAATTAATAATAATACTAATAATTAATACTAATAATAACAACAACAACAACAACAACAGGGAATATACTAAATTAAATGAAACGACCACTTAAAATAACATTTGAAATATTCTAATTTGTATCTTAAAACTAAGATCGAACTAAAACCCACGAGTATATGTTCATATCTGCACAAGTACCTTTCAACATTACACTTATTTCGCTGTCAACTCACTCACTGCACTGGAACTACGACACATTTCACTGATTCTATCCTGATTTCACTAACACTTCAAAAACATTTCACTGTTCAAATACTTTGCACTGCCACTATAAACTATAAAGCTTCACTGACATGAACACGTTTCACTTACGCAGCACACTTCACTGACACGACATACTGTACTTCTTCACTGATACAACACACTTCACTGATACAACACTTCAATAACAACATATCATTTACACCCTTTAAATACTGTGTATAATTACCGTCTATTAGTAAGGTCCTTAAGCTATTTTTAAATGCATTTTTGGTTGTTGGTAAAGCCTTTAGTAAGTCTGCAGGTAAAGCATTCCAGTCCCTGATAGTACGATTGAGAAAAGAAAACTTTCCAGTGTCCGTCCTCTGCCTTCTTTCCCTCAATTTATATGAGTGGTCGTTCCTTGAAGAGTAATTTGGCGGCTGCAACCTATTTTTTATTTCTCTCCAGGGAGGCATAATCGAATTCGCGTTCTCCTGTCCGTGAGTGTGTCCCATTTTAATGGTGAATTTTTCCGACAACACTTAAGAGCCCGTTTTTTAATCTTTTCCAGTGTCTTAATATGTTCTAATCTGTAAGGATCCTAACATGCAGCACCATATTCCATTACTGGACGTACTAGTAATTTATATGCAATCTCTTTGGATTTATCAGAACCTTTTCTTAGTACCCTCATCACAAAGTGTAACGCTCTCCATGCCTTTCCCGCTGTGTCTGTAACGTGTTCCCCCCAGCCGAGATCGCTGCTAAATGTTATTCCGAGGTATTTACATTTGTTAACTTCCGGAATGGTTTCACCCCCTAACGTATACGATGCGACTATTTTATTTCTATTCCTTGTAAAGCTGATGGCTTTGCTCTTTAGAGAATTTATTTTCATTTTGTTGGCTATTGCCCAATCGTTTATTCTATTGAGGTCATTCTGGAGAAGAGCAGTATCTTCATGACTTTTTATTTCCCTGTATACCATACAATCATCCGCGAATAAGCGAACCCTAGACAAGATATTAACTGGCAGAGATGGCTGGGTTTGTAGTGAAAGACCTGCCCTTGGCCAAAACACTATGGATGAATGAGGGGCAAAATAAGCAGAAATTTAGAAAATTGAAACATTATATTACTTCTTAGAGTTGAAAACAAAATTTCCATATTTTAATGATTTTTTCGTTATTTTCTTAGATCCGTTTATTCTATTGAGGTCATTCTGGAGAAGAGTAGTATCTTCATGACTTTTTATTTCCCTGTATACCATACAATCATCCGCGAATAAGCGAACCCTAGACAAGATATTAACTGGCAGAGATTGCTGGGTTTGTAGTGAAAGACCTGCCCTTGGGCAAAACACTATGAATGAATGAGGGGCAAAATAAGCAGAAATTTAGAAAATTGAAACATTATATTACTTCTTAGAGTTGAAAACAAAATTTCCATATTTTAATGATTTTTTCGTTATTTTCTTAGATCCATAGCCTTAAAGCTAAGTGTGCCGGCCGTTGCGTACAAAAGGGCCAGATGGAAAAATTGAAGATTTTTTTTTGTCACTGCTCCGATGTGTCGTCATAAATAGGATAAGACATAAAGATTAAAAAAGTGCAACATTTCTGAGTACACTCGTTCAGAGAAATGCTGTTTATCTCAAATCCACAGTGTGAGTGGGAGTTGCGAGATAGGAACAGGAAGCTATCGAATTTGGCGAGTTAGGGACATGGCGATAGTGTGCTTCACACACGTAACGTTATTAGACAAGTGCGATCCTTCCTCCCCCCCCCCCAAGTCTCTTTCTTGCTGCACGGTGACCCACACATACACATATCGATTCAATTGCCTTCACTCTGGCGGATATAGTCCCGTCGCATTCAATACAGGGAGGACTAGAGGGATCGCTCGATGAGTCGAAAAATTGGAAGTCGAGAGTGAATTTTCCAGCGAGTAGTTGCATGACTGCCTGCCTCCTTCCGATTCTAGAGACGGAGATCGCGGGGAACAAGGACAGAGATGACCGACGGAGGAGAGAATATATGAACAATTCGGTGTAAAATGGGCTTATATACTTCTATATTCAAAGGTAAGTTCTCTCAGGTGATACCAAAATTGTATTATTTACTTCAAGAGACAGAAGGTCGGAGAAAAAATGCTGTGCTCAAGTGGACAGTGTTCTGGAGTCCGATGAAATTTCGAATGGAGTCACATTACAGTCGGTAAACAGTTTATCAATTTCGACCTTGTTATAAAAAAAAAGGTAGGGGAGACTCGGTTAATTCTCCAATATTAAGAAGTAAAACTATCATATTTTTATCTAAATATTTACTGAAAAATATTATCAAGGTATGTAGACATGGACGAAACCTTTCATTACCAAATGAGATAGACAGACCTATTAAAATGCAAAAATATTTAGTTGTACATACATTACAATTGAAGAAGAACAACTCGGGTAATTCTACAACAGTGCGGATAAATCCGCAATAGAACTTGACTAATTCCGCAGCAGTAAATAATTATGAAATACATTATGAAAGTAACATAAAAGGAATAATTTATATGTAACAATGCTCAATTTCTTTGGAGCTGTGTAGCAAAACACGAAAAACCACCAACTTTCGATGTTTCATTGTATTAATCCACTTTATTTATTACAAAAGAAAATAATTAAAATATGTCTTCATAAACCTATTGATTTTCCATCTCAAAATTTGTTTCTAGACTTTAATGTACTTAACGTAAGACAAATTTATTATATTGTATTAATAAAATTCATACATAAAAATCGAAATAATTTTGAATTGTATTCTCATAGTTATGAAACAAAAGGTATGAATTCTTTAAGATTTTTTGAACCAAAATTCAACACTGTTAAAGTATTTAATCATAGTAGTAATTTAGGCCCAAGAATATATATCAAATTTATATTTAAATATCCTAATCTTGTCAATTCGAATAGTTCTAGTATTAAATTTAAAAAGTTAGGTATGGATTTTATAAAAATTGAAAAATTGTAAATTTAAATATATATACTATAATTGCAAATTGTATTGTATAATTATTAATTATAATTGTATTGTATAATTATTAATTTCAATTCAAGAATCCGCCCCTGAACACGAGTTCTACTCTTTCAGGGGCGAGCTAAAGTATTTCTGTAGATTTTATATTTTATGTTACGATTATTAGCAAAATAATAAATAAATAAATAAATTGCCGACAAAGGTGTCGACCAATATCCTTGATTTTTTTCTATAGTATTGCAGAGGACATGCCTCCTGTTGACAGCCTCTCAAAACTTACGGTCACGCTATTGTAAAGCCGCAGTAAAATCACATATGCACTACTGCGGAATTAGCCGTACTGCGGAATTAAGCGAGTTTCCCCTATATTCATTATTGGATGCGACAACGGTAGCCACACGATTAGGGTGAACAAAAACGCAATGAGAAACAAGGGGCGTAAGTATTGGTGACCATGTGTTTGATAGTCATTTCACATTATTTATATATTAAATTTTACAACATTAACTCGCATATCAGCAGCAATAAAAGTATGAATTTCTTGTACGGCATTCATTAGAGTATGTTGGGTGTAAAATTTAGTATTATATTATTATTAGAACACGTGTGAATGAAACGACAATGATTTTAATACAGTTCAGTCTCCTGAACACATATTTAATGAAGCTGAAAATATCAGGGATGCCAGATATATGTAACAATAACTTTTGATAGGATTATGGCTTCTATTTCAGTAGCACAACCGCAAAACAAATTTCTTACTAAATATGATATTAAAAAGTTGGAAATTATTAGGGGTTGGATGTTGTGTATTAAATCGTAATCGGAAGGCATTGTGAATAGAGCGTAATCGGAAGAAATTGTGGATGAAGAGAGAGTCGGAAGAAATTGCAGATGGAAGCAGAGTCGAAAAAAATAATTACTGATGATGGAGTCTGAAGAAATAATGGCTGGAAGCATAGTCAAAAGATTTTGCGGATGGAAGCGAAGTTGGAAGAAATAGTGAACGAAGGCTGAATCAGAAGTTGTGGATGGAGTCCAAAGAAATTGCAAATGGAGGTAGCCTCGAAAAAATTGTGGGTGGAAGCGGAGTGAAGAAATTGTATGTAGAATAGGAATCGAAGAAAATTTCAAACGAAATTATTGCAGTTTGAAGAAATTTTGAATGAAGTTGGAGTAGGAAGAAATTGTGAATGAAGTTGAGTAGGAAGAAACTGTGAATGAAGTCGTAGTCGGAAGAAATTGTGAATGAAGTTGGAGTACGAAGAAATTGTGAATGAAGTTGGAGTAGGAAGAAATTGTGAATGAAGTTGAGAAGGAAGAAATTGTGAATGAAGTCGTAGTCGGAAGAAATTGTGAATGAAGTTGGAGTAGGAAGAAATTGTGAATAAGTCATAGTCGGAAGAAATTGTGAATGAAGTTGGAGTAGGAAGAAATTGTGGATGAAGTTGAGAAGGAAGAAATTGTGAATGAAGTCGTAGTCGGAAGAAATTGTGAATGAAGTTGGAGTAGGAAGAAATTGTGAATGAAGTTGGAGTAGGAAGAAATTGTGAATGAAGTCATAGTCGGAAGAAATTGTGAATGAAGTTGGAGTAGGAAGAAATTGTGAATGAAGTCATAGCCGGAAGAAATTGTGAATGAAGTCGTAGTCGGAAGAAATTGTGAATGAAGTCATAGTCGGAAGAGATTGTGAATGAAGTCGTAGTCGGAAGAAATTGTGAATGAAGTTGGAGTAGGAAGAAATTGTGAATGAAGTTGAGAAGGAAGAAATTGTGAATGAAGTAGTAGTCGGAAGAAATTGTGAATGAAGTCATAGTCGGAAGAAATTGTGAATGAAGTCATAGTCGGAAGAGATTGTGAATGAAGTCGTAGTCGGAAGAAATTGTGAATGAAGTTGGAGTAGGAAGAAATTGTGAATGAAGTCATAGTCGGAAGAAATTGTGAATGAAGTTGGAGTAGGAAGAAATTGTGAATGAAGTTGAGGAGGAATAAATTGTGAATGAAGTTGGAGTAGGAAGAAATTGTGAATGAAATCACAGTCGGAAGAAATTATGAAGTCGTAGTCGGAAGAAATTGTGAAGTTGAGTAGAGAGAAATTGTAAATGAAGTTGAGTAGAGAGAAACTGTGAATGAAGTTGGAGTAGGAAGAAATTGTGAATGAAGTCGTAGCCGGAAGAAATTGTGAATGAAGTTGAGTAGGAAGAAATTGTGAATGAGGTTGAGTAACAAGAAATTCTGAACGAAGTTGAGTCGGAGTCGGAAGAAATTACGGAATCGGAGTCGGAAAAAATTATTAACGCGGTCAGAATCAGAAGACAGTGTAGATAAAATTGAGTGGTAAGAAATAAGAGTCGGAAGAAGCTGGGTTTGAACCAGAATTAATAAATATTATGAGTGGTGTCGAAGTTGAAAAAAAAATCATTAACAAGTACAGAAAGAAATTGTGGAGAGAATGGGAGTCAAAAGAAATTGTGGATAGAGGTGGAGCTGCAAGAATTGATAGAGACGAGTAGGAAGAATCTGCGGATTGAGTTGAGACGAAATTATTATAAATGGACTCGGAAGAAAATTTAATTGGAATATAACCAAAATAAGTTATGGACGTAGCCGAAGTCGGAAGAAATAGTCAATGTAGTTGAGGTCAGTAAAATGTATTGACACAACCCTATAAATGGCAATACATTAAACCAATTTTCGCATTTTACTTCTGTTTTGTTGTATTGAAACTCGTACACAGACACCACCACTACCACCACCAAATAAATAATCAATGTCATCAAGGTGGGAGCCGTTCGGCCAGTTCTGTCCTCATTAAAATGTGGTTGAAAAGGCGCTTTAAATAAATATAATGGACATGATAAGGAAAAGGAGTCAGGGACAATAAACTGTCAGATAAGGGAACATAAACAATATTTGCTGTCAGAAGAAACCTTCCACGCATCTCTAGGACACACTTCGCCTTTTTCAGCGATATTTGTTGACAAGTACAGTTCTCATGATACTGAAAGAAGAAGTGGCCTGCTACATGAGAACGAATCTGGATCAACCCTCTATATACAGACGTCCACGAATCGGATACGGCGATTTCTATCACCTTATCGCAACTGGGGGTGAGGATACTTGTTAGGATAGAGATTCCAGAAGGTAGTAAAGAAGGGAGGAAGTACATCACAAATCCCATAAGAGATGATGAGGTAAGGATATAAATACTGGCGAAAAAAGGACGAGAAGAAGCAAGAAATGAAAAGTGTAAGAGGGGGGAATGGACCAGTAGAAGAGGAAGGAGCCATAGCATTAGTAACAGAAGAATGACACTCAAGCCAATAATGCACCGAGTGGGGGTTAGTGTGGGTGGGAAGGTTTGATTTACAGAGGGACCTACCACTTCAACCACTTTCTACTGGCGAGTTTCCAACAACATATTGGATATTGGTCACTTTACGACCATATCAACGCAAACCTACTGTTCACTATATTGCAAATTTAGGCTTTCTTTATGAAGTAATAAAAACTCACGACACTGTCACTTTAGACTCATTATTTATCTCCTTCAATCTTTAAAAAAAATTAAGGATAAGAATACGATTAAAGAAACATAATTAACTTTAAATTTTGATTTTCTTGCTGCAGAGAAAAGAAAGATTAGAAGAAAAATAACATAATTGACATTCATCTGGTTACGAATTGCAAGTTTCCACCGTGGACAGATGCACAGGCTAGTCGAGAAAAGTCCATGACTTTCATTCTCAAGGTGTTCAGCATTGCATACTATAATACGAGTATTATTTTCTAATTTTTAAACTCTTATTAAATTATTGTATTACATCTATGTAAACTTCTAAATATTAAGTATCTTACAAGGGAAGAATTTCGGCTCGAACAGGAATTTCGTATCCAAAATTTCTATACAGGCCCAATTTTAAATCTCTGTAAAGCTCCCAAAAGCATTCGTTTGTGTAATGTGTGGTTTGTCCGTTAGAGCACTGTACAAGTTGAGGGGTGGGGAGAGCACTGCACAAGTTAAGAGGATGGGACACCTTACCCGTAAGCATAGCCTAGCCTAGAAGTTAGTGCGAGTAGTAAAATGTCTAAAGCCCATGTAAAAACATTTTTCTCCAGCGTTTTACCTGAAAATATTGCAGCTAATCAAAAATGTACACTGTTGTGTGAGTCATTGAATGTGCACAAGGACACAACCTTATTAAATGAATCATTCCAAGGCTAGGACATGGAATGTATGATCATTCCACCTAAAAAAAAACTAAATATTTCCAGCCTCTGAATATCTATTTCCTTAGACAATACAAAATATATGCTCGGAGGATAACAGATTGCATAAGGACTCTTTCTGAAAATCCAGAACTTAACTTGGGAAATCGAGTGTTTATAATGAAAATGCACTCTGTTATTCATAACCAGTTGTCTCTTTCAGTATACCGCCCTATGCTTCAGTATTCCTGGCAGTCAGCTGGTTACGTGAATCCTGAACAAGTCTCGGACTTCAAAAATGTAATTCAGGTGGCATTTGATTTTTCAGCACTGGAGTGTGGTTCAGAAGATTGTTCAGGTGTTGCTTCTGCGTGTTGTGCTTATTGCTCTACTCCATGCTGTTTCATGCATTTTATAGAGAATCTTCATGTACATTTTTAAAGAAGTGTATTGACCAATACCAACCAAACGGAGAGTTACACAAATGAATGCTTTTACGGTCTTCATCACCATTGTGAGGTAAGCGTCTGTACAAATTTTTAACCAAAAATTCCTGTTCGAGCAGAAACCCTTCCCTTGTTAGTACTACTTAATTTTTCCGTCGTGGAGGCCTTTCTTACAAAAAAAAAAGAGAGTTGTTGTTGTTGTTTAGTCAACTGTCCGAATAAAGGTCTGAACCCCACAAGTGATACCAAGAAGGCATCACTTATGAGCCAACTAGGCCAGGAGATAATGGGGTAGAATGGCCAGTTCCTTTCCCCCCTCCATTGCATACATCGCCCACTAGCTACTTATTACAATAATCAGACTTCAGATGTATACAAACAATTGTTCTTCCTCCGACACATGTCGTCAAGTGAGATGTACTGCCTGATAATAGAAGGACATATCAGTCAGAACCTCAATCAGAGGATAAAAAGAGAGTGAAAATAATAATTCAAAGTATTGTTGGTCCCAACTCTATATGACATACACATTGTGTAATGATAATTATTCTTCGACTTGCTTTTAGAAATTTCAGAGATGAAATTGGGTTGTCAATTTAGCCGATACCAGTCGTAAAAAGTCAGTGACTTGTAAAGGTATTCTGTAATAGTCATAAACACTTTTCCATCTTTCAACAGTTATCTACGTATATAAGGATACACTTACGTATGTGCGTATATACATACATACATACATACATACATACATACATACATACATACATACATACAGGGGCGTACGCAAGGGGGATTACCGGGTTTGAACCCCAACTTGAACTCTTTGAAAAAAAAAATGGCATATTTAGATCTGAGTATTTTTTTATCCATAATCAAAATATGTCTTCATAAACCTATTGATTTTCCATCTCAAAATTTGTTTCTAGACTTTAATGTACTTAACTAAAGACAAATTTATTATATTGTATTAATAAAATTCATACATAAAAATCGAAATAATTCTGAATTGTATTCTCATAGTTATGAAACAAAAGGTATGAATTCTTTAAGACTGTTTCAACCAAAATGCAACACTGTTACAGTATTTAATCACAGTAGTAATTTAGGCCCAAGAATATATAACAAATTTATATTTAAATATCCTAATCTTGTCAATTCTAATAGTTCTAGTATTAAATTTAAAAAGGTACGTATGGATTTTATAAAAAATGAAAAATTGTAAATTTAAATTTATATACTATAATTGCATAGCAGACATAAGACAAATTGTATTGTATAATTATTAATTTCAATTCAGGAATCCGCCCCTGAGGACGAGTTCTACTCTTTCAGGGGCGAGCTAAAGTTTCTCTGTATATATTATATTTTATGTTACAATTATTAGCAAAATAATAAGTAAATAAATAAATAAATAAATAAATTTCTTCTTCCCTAATTTTTCACTGTCAGAGTAACAAAATCTACATCGACATAAGGTATAGTCCTCCTACCACTCCTTCAATATAATCCCTGTGCTTGGTGCTGCGGCATATTCGAATTATAACAATGCTATCTTTATTACAGAGAGACCTACCGCCTAGTACCGACCTTGTAATAAAATGAATCCGACACGATATGAAATATAGCTTGTTGAGAAACATAGTGCAAAACTTGTTTTGACAGTTGTGCAGTGCAGATGTTTTAAAATATATTGTATTGTCGATTTTAAACTCATTCTAAGAGCGGTATCCATCCGTTAGTTAGTCTGAATTCTAACTTTATTGGGAAACATTCGTTTAACATTTTGTGTAATTGACAGTTCTTATATTTAATATAAACTTCATATTATCGTTCCGGGTTCTTTGATATTACCCCAACGTGAAAGTGATGGATCCATGGCTTCTTTAAAGATGAAAGGTGGAATCCCAGGACAGCTGCTCTCGGGCTATTTAGAGAAGTATTTGGCAGTGCGCGCAACTGCCATAAAAACCAACTCTTGAACAGGAAATACAGAACGACAACGAAAACATCATTTATAAAATTACTGTGACAAGCGAGTTCACTTGTAGTTAGACTGACAACACAGCAGAGACGTTTGCGTTGTTCGTTTTTGTAGTCTATGGTATGTACTGGAGGCGACAACGGAATTTCATCAATTTTTAGCTTTTGAAAACTCACTGCAGGCTTGGCAAAATATGTTCACTGTATATGTTGTACGAATTCTTACTGTCAATATGGTCCTAGTATCTGCAGGCATTTTATTTTTTAACCCTTGCATGGTAATTTGTTCTTCTCCGTAGCTGTGTGGTCTTAGACCTGGACTAGCGTTATGAATTGAGCATACGAATTGAGCATTGGTTACAGTTTTAATAGGATAGGAAACTTTATCTATAGTAACGTCACAAGAAGTCTGAGATTTGCCGATTAATCCACTCGCTTCGGATTTATTAGGACTATTTCGTCAATGAAATAAAAATGTAAATAATATATCCCTAAAATTCGCTCACAAAATGTTAATAATCGTATATTTATGAATACTTAACCTATTCAGACATTATGAAGTCGAAATAGATGAATAACGATTACTGCAATAAAAAATTGAATGTTATTCAGTAATGCCAATTGTGAAAAGCGAAATAAAGATTTTAAAATGTTAATTATACGTACTGCGCTTTTCTCTTGTTATTATAACAGAAATACATTTCCATTATCTACTGAAATCATAATTTAATTTAAACATTTTATAGTGTAATTACAAATAACCTGATTAATACATTAATTAAATGAATAATTGTTATGAAGAAGTACAATGGACATGGAATTGGAAGATGTGAAAGTAGGATTTTTGTACTCTATTTAGTACAATGGATTCATGCTCATCGATTTACGTGGAGACAGTTGGCGACACTGACTAAACAAAAGAACGACCATGCGATGAATTGATAGTGATAAATCGAGCTGCAGAAATTATCGCGATGTATGACTGTGATTGGTTGGAATTCAAAATTTCATTACACTTCATTGGTCGAAAATGGAATGATGTCATATAAACGAAATAGTCATAAAAATTCGGTAGGTGTGCCCATCCGATATCGCGATGAATTTGAGAAGCTACGATAGGAAGAGAAATACGATTTCGAAAACTAGCTATAATGGCAGCTAACCACACGATACCACCGTACTGGTTGGATGATTGTTCACCACTGCTGAGACATATGGCGCTCTATGGGTGGTTGCGCTGCTGCTGCTGCTAATGATGATGATGATGATGATGATGATGATGATGATGATGATTATTATTATTATTATTATTATTATTATTATTATTATTATTATTATTATTATTTGTGGCAAACCAAAGGGATAAGCAAGGATATAGTTTATCACCATTGCTTTTAACTTATATTTAGACGAGATGGTAAAAGAGTGGGAAAACGCTGCTGAGAGCGGAATGTAGTTGCTACATGAGAATTTTTGAATACCATATGTTATGCTGATGATCAAGTATTAATAAACGAAGTCGAGGACGAATTACAATATAATATATACCCACTGAATAAAACAGCACATATGCCTACATATAATTGCAAGATATCAACAATGAAACCGAAAGTGATGGCTTTCAAGAATAGAAATGTAAAATGACAAAAATAATAATAAGTGATACAACTTCAGGATATGATCTTCATACATATCGGTTCATTACCATGAAATGTTCTCGCTTTTGTTTTTGGTATTGATATTTCTAAGTTGTATTTATTAGTCATTTTACTTAGTCCATTGATACTATTCTGCAATAAGAGTGTGATCCCAAAACGCGTTAAGTCCATTTTTAAGAAAGGTCTCGGCTAGTTTTTTTATTCACTAGTCTACGGACTGAGCGAATTTTCAAGTGACATGAACAATAACACAAACTGGTGTAGTTAAGGCCATTAGGCCTTCTCTTCCACACCACCAGAAATACAAATACAATAACAGAAATAAAAAAGGAAAAAAAAACACTATAAACAAAGTAAAGTCATACAAAAATATACACAGGTTGCAGTCACACAAACTTTAAATGAGTGATTAAGTATAATTGACGATGTTTTAGAAGAAAATAAGCTTAAATTATGACAGAGGTCTCAAATATATTCATATTCATGTATAAATCATAAAAATGGTCAAATGGACTGGGTGAATTTTGGGATCACACCCTTCAATTTATTTTCTGTTTCTGTAAAAATATCTTACATTTCTTCAAAATATAATCACTATTTCCTAATTTGGTAATTCATAATACGAATAGCATTCTTTAAGAATTAAAACTAATAATAATAATAATAATAATAATAATAATAATAATAATAATAATAATAATAAAAAGTAAAGGTATCCCCGTAACATGCCATGAAGGCACTTGGGGGGCATGGAGGTAGAGCCCCATGCTTTCCATGACCTCGGCACTAGAATGAGGTGATGTGGTCGGCACCACGCTCTGACCGCCTTTTACCCCCGGGAAAGACCCGGTACTCAATTTTATAGGAGGCTGAGTGAACCTCGGGGCCGTTCTGAAAGTTTGGCAACGAGAAAAAATCCTGTCACCACTTGGGATCGAACCCCGGATCTTCCAGTCCGTAGCCAGCTGCTCTACCAACTGAGCTACCCGGCCGTCCAATAATAATAATAATAATAATAATAATAATAATAATAATAATAATAATAATAATAATAATAATAATAATACCAACAATAATAATACTTACTTACTGGCTTTTAAGGAACCCGGAGGTTCAATGCCGCCCTCACATAAGCCCGCCATTGGTCCCTATCCTGAGCAAGATCAATCCAGTCTCTATCATCATATCCCACCTCCCTCAAATTCATTTTAATATTATCTTCCCATCTACGTTTCGGCCTCCCCAAAGGTCTTTTCCCCTCTGGCCTCCCAACTAACACTCTATATGCATTTCTGGATTCGCCCATACGTGCTACATGCCCTGCCCATCTCAAACGTCTGGATTTAATGTTCCTAATTATGTCAGGTGAAGGATACAATGCGTGCAGCTCTGCGTTGTGTAACTTCCTCCATTCTCCTGTAACTTCATCCCCTTTAGCCCCAAATACTTTCCTAAGAACCTTATTCTCAAAAACCCTCAATCTCTGTTCCTCTCTCAAAGCGAGAGTCCAAGTTTCACAGCCATACAGAACAACCGGTAATATAACTGTTTTATAAATTCTAACTTTCAGATTTTTTGACAGCAGACTAGATGATAAAAGCTTCTCAACCGAATAATAACACGCATTTCCCATATTTATTCTGCGTAATAATAATAATAATAATAATAATAATAATAATAATAATAATAATAATAATAACAACAATAATAATAATATTAATAATAATATTTATGGAAACGAGAAGCGTTTTACAATGAAGTGTGTTTGAAAATATTCAAGATACAGAATACTTGTAAATGCAGTGAAACAGAAAATAGAGACATTACTGACTTTTGATAAAATAGTTATGAGATTTGCATTACTAGAATCCGGTAGGTTAGAGCAGCATCTGTACACCCCTGTATGCGGTTAAGTGTTGTGCGTCGGGCACTTCTCACTTAGTCACCTGCCAGGCCTCCTGGAATCGAATGCTTTTCGAAACCTCCTCCCCCTCCCCCAGCAATACGGACAGCAGGGGCCGGGAGTTGTAGAAGGGATAATAATTATAATAGCTTCGAAATTGTTGGAAACTACAGCCTCAACTGTACCTTGACTCAGCCGCCCCAATACCATGCCACACATTCTAGGACATTAAAGGTGATAGTCCGCTGTGACAACGCCTCCAATCCAATCTCGGGCCGCTACACGTTGCAACCGCAGTAATTTCTACGCACGGGAACATGGACACGTAGTCCTCCGACACTGTGGTTCTCTATTATCGGAAACGAATTATATTGAACACCAGAAGGTAAAATTGGAATTTTAGAAAATAACAAAAACTCCAATTGGAACTTACGGCTAAAAATACTAAATAATAAGAGAAGACCTAAACATAAGAGTAGGCTACATTCTATCAAACATAATCCTTTTTACTTGTTTTCTGGTTTTTTCCTCCCTGTTTCTTGAATCATTGCTCTTCTTTGTGTTTTTCATTTCTTCGTCTCTTTACCTTCTCCTTTTTACGTTTCCTTCCCTTCCATTTCTTTCATTCGCTTCCCACCTATTTCTTCCGTCCTATTTCCTCCGTCTAATTTCCTCCTTTTTCATTTCATTTTCCTCTTCTTCCATTTATTCACTCTTTTTCTTTTTCATTTCTTCCGTCTCCTTCCTGCTTCTTCTGCTTCCATTCCTTCTTCCGTTCGCTACCGTTCCATTTCTTCCATCTTCTTCCCTTCCACTTCTTCCATCTTCTTCCCTTCCACTTCTTCCATCTTCTTCCCTTCCACTTCTTCCATCTCTTCCCTTCCACTTCTTCCATCTTCTTCCCTTCCACTTCTTCCATCTCTTCCCTTCCACTTCTTCCATCTCTTCCCTTCCACTTCTTCCATCTTCTTCCCTTCCACTTCTTCCATCTCTTCCCTTCCACTTCTTCCATCTCTTCCCTTCCACTTCTTCCATCTTCTTCCCTTCCACTTCTTCCATCTCTTCCCTTCCACTTCTTCCATCTTCTTCCCTTCCACTTCTTCCATCTCTTCCCTTCCACTTCTTCCATCTTCTTCCCTTCCACTTCTTCCATCTTCTTCCCTTCCACTTCTTCCATCTTCTTCCCTTCCACTTCTTCCATCTCTTCCCTTCCACTTCTTCCATCTTCTTCCCTTCCACTTCTTCCATCTCTTCCCTTCCACTTCTTCCATCTCTTCCCTTCCACTTCTTCCATCTTCTTCCCTTCCACTTCTTCCATCTCTTCCCTTCCACTTCTTCCATCTTCTTCCCTTCCACTTCTTCCATCTTCTTCCCTTCCACTTCTTCCATCTTCTTCCCTTCCACTTCTTCCATCTCTTCCCTTCCACTTCTTCCATCTTCTTCCCTTCCACTTCTTCCATCTTCTTCCCTTCCACTTCTTCCATCTTCTTCCCTTCCACTTCTTCCATCTCTTCCCTTCCACTTCTTCCATCTTCTTCCCTTCCACTTCTTCCATCTCTTCCCTTCCACTTCTTCCATCTTCTTCCCTTCCACTTCTTCCATCTCTTCCCTTCCACTTCTTCCATCTTCTTCCCTTCCACTTCTTCCATCTCTTCCCTTCCACTTCTTCCATCTTCTTCCCTTCCACTTCTTCCATCTCTTCCCTTCCACTTCTTCCATCTTCTTCCCTTCCACTTCTTCCATCTCTTCCCTTCCACTTCTTCCATCTCTTCCCTTCCACTTCTTCCATCTCTTCCCTTCCACTTCTTCCATCTTCTTCCCTTCCACATCTTCCATCTCTTCCCTTCCACTTCTTCCATCTCTTCCCTTCCACTTCTTCCATCTTCTTCCCTTCCACATCTTCCATCTCTTCCCTTCCACTTCTTCCATCTTCTTCCCTTCCACTTCTTCCATCTTCTTCCCTTCCACTTCTTCCATCTTCTTCCCTTCCACTTCTTCCATCTCTTCCCTTCCACTTCTTCCATCTCTTCCCTTCCACTTCTTCCATCTTCTTCCCTTCCACATCTTCCATCTCTTCCCTTCCACTTCTTCCATCTCTTCCCTTCCACTTCTTCCATCTTCTTCCCTTCCACTTCTTCCATCTCTTCCCTTCCACATCTTCCATCTCTTCCCTTCCACTTCTTCCATCTCTTCCCTTCCACTTCTTCCATCTCTTCCCTTCCACTTCTTCCATCTTCTTCCCTTCCACTTCTTCCATCTCTTCCCTTCCACTTCTTCCATCTTCTTCCCTTCCACTTCTTCCATCTCTTCCCTTCCACATCTTCCATCTCTTCCCTTCCACTTCTTCCATCTTCTTCCCTTCCACTTCTTCCATCTCTTCCCTTCCACTTCTTCCATCTCTTCCCTTCCACTTCTTCCATCTTCTTCCCTTCCACATCTTCCATCTCTTCCCTTCCACTTCTTCCATCTCTTCCCTTCCACTTCTTCCATCTTCTTCCCTTCCACATCTTCCATCTCTTCCCTTCCACTTCTTCCATCTTCTTCCCTTCCACTTCTTCCATCTCTTCCCTTCCACTTCTTCCATCTTCTTCCCTTCCACTTCTTCCATCTTCTTCCCTTCCACTTCTTCCATCTTCTTCCCTTCCACTTCTTCCATCTTCTTCCCTTCCACTTCTTCCATCTCTTCCCTTCCACTTCTTCCATCTTCTTCCCTTCCACTTCTTCCATCTCTTCCCTTCCACTTCTTCCATCTTCTTCCCTTCCACTTCTTCCATCTCTTCCCTTCCACTTCTTCCATCTCTTCCCTTCCACATCTTCCATCTCTTCCCTTCCACTTCTTCCATCTTCTTCCCTTCCACTTCTTCCATCTTCTTCCCTTCCACTTCTTCCATCTCTTCCCTTCCACATCTTCCATCTTCTTCCCTTCCACTTCTTCCATCTTCTTCCCTTCCACTTCTTCCATCTCTTCCCTTCCACATCTTCCATCTTCTTCCCTTCCACTTCTTCCATCTTCTTCCCTTCCACTTCTTCCATCTCTTCCCTTCCACATCTTCCATCTCTTCCCTTCCACTTCTTCCATCTTCTTCCCTTCCACTTCTTCCATCTTCTTCCCTTCCACTTCTTCCATCTCTTCCCTTCCACTTCTTCCATCTTCTTCCCTTCCACTTCTTCCATCTCTTCCCTTCCACATCTTCCATCTTCTTCCCTTCCACTTCTTCCATCTCTTCCCTTCCACTTCTTCCATCTCTTCCCTTCCACTTCTTCCATCTTCTTCCCTTCCACTTCTTCCATCTCTTCCCTTCCACTTCTTCCATCTCTTCCCTTCCACATCTTCCATCTTCTTCCCTTCCACTTCTTCCATCTCTTCCCTTCCACATCTTCCATCTTCTTCCCTTCCACTTCTTCCATCTCTTCCCTTCCACTTCTTCCGTCTCCTACCCTCTTATTTCTTCCGTCATTTCCTCCCATATCTATCGTCTCCCTCCCATTTCTTCCGTCTTCTTCCCATCCATTTCTTCCGCCTCCTTCCCTTTCCATTTCTTCAGTCCCCTTCCACTTCTTCTGTCTTCTTCTCTTCCAATACTACAATTTCCTTCTTTTCCATATCTTCAGTCTCCTTCTCTTTCACTTCTTCCGTCTTTTTCTATTTTATTCTTTTCTTTCGACAAATGTAACTTTTTGTACTGAGTAGGAATTTTAGAATATCACATTTGTTTGGTTCAAATTTCTGCACAATTAAAGGACGAAACTAAAATTCTTCCAACCATTTATTATTATCATAATACACTGCTCATCTTAAATTGACTGAGCATATTGGGAATTCAAACAACAGCTTTCCCAGAAGACGCTACGAAATGTTTCATATAAATTAATTTTTTTTCTCTCGAAAAGAAAGCGAAAATGACCAAAATTCTAGTTAACTTTTTGTTTAAAATATCTCAAATAATAACTCCCGAAATTAATGACATTATTTGAGGTTCACCCTATATGTTTGTATATACACAGATATATGTACCTTGCAGATTGGAAGAGACCAGATCGATTAATATTTGGCATACAAAAGCCGGTGTTGAATCAAGAAAAATAAACTTATAGAAAAATGAATTTGAAAGTAAAATGAATATTTATGTAAATTGAAATTCTCCTCAGATAGATTCAACTAGTAACATCAGAGAGCCAACTTTAGAACAAAAAGTTACTAGATTTGTAATCAGAAATTTGGAAAAAAGAATTCTATAATGAAAAAATAATTCTGACAGCTCTTCAAATGCCACTCGGCCTTTCAGCCTTAATTAAAAAACAAATTAAACATATCTGTAATCAGAATTGAACTAAGTTCATTTGGGGTATGAAATTATACATTCTAAAGAAGTGAAATAGCCAATATATATATATATATATATATATATATTTAAGTTTTCATGATTTTCAGTGGTGTCCCCCATTAAATAATCTGTATCATAGATTTCGAAGTTGTTTAACCTGTTTTTATGTTAGCTGGTTTGCGTTTGTGAGAGAACGCCATTGGTCAATTATATACAAATAACATCAGAATGTGTAATATCGACTTTACATATCAACCGTCTCCTACCATCTCACTTCTTCAGTCATTCCCTCCATTTCAACCCTTTTCTTCACTCCCATTTCTTCCGTCTCCTTCCCTTCCACTTCTTCCGTCTCCTTTCCTTTCAATTCTTTACTTTTCTACTTTTCCATTTCTTCAGTCTCCTTCACTCCCACTTCTTCCGTCTCCTCCCCTTCCATTTCTTCCGTCTCCTTTACTCCCACTTCTTCTGTTTCCTTCCCTTTAAATTCTTCAGTCCTCTTTCCTTCCACTTCTTCCGTCTCCTCCTCTTCCACTTCTTCTGTCTTCTTCTCTTCTGATACTTCAGTCTTCTTCCTTTCCACATCTTCAGTCGATATACATAGGCGTTTCCGTTCTCGGTATATCGTGAATATTCACCTTCACGTCCTCCCCTTCCCGTTCTCGTTATCGTTTCCGGTTTATTGTCGACCAGACTTAAATGGGAGAATTGCCAGCTTTAACACGCGTTCTTTGTGTCCTACCCAATTCTAAGCGATTGGTGTTGACTGTCTGGAAGCAAGGAACCTGTTTTCTTTGTGTGTGCACCCATTTACCTTTGAGAAGTGAACCCGTGGTGAGGGACTCCCCTTCCACCGCCTTACTGAATGCAATGCAATAGCGGATAAGCAAATGATAGATGCTGTAAACAAGTTGCGTTAATCCAAAGGAGCCACGTAATGACAGCGTGCTAAACATTTATGGGGGTGGAGCTCGTGTTAAGTTGGAGGGATGAGCGGACAGCCCTTGAGATCGAGTTTAACGAGGCTGTAACTCAGTAATTACCTGTAATCAGGTTATGGAGCGGTGGTCGCTGCATGCACAAACATCTACGATCAAGGTGAGAGGAGACACAAACACAGGTGACCTGTCTGACGGCGTGTGCTCAAACTCGTGCAAACTATGATATTATTGGGAACCCAATACGTATAGGCTACAGTTAATGATGAATATGATGATGATAGCGGTGATGATATAATAATAATAATAATAATAATAATAATAATAATAATAATAATAATAATAATAATAAATTGGAAAATGTAAGAAGGTCGGAGAAATTCTTAGCCCGAGACCTACAGTAAATATACATAATACTTACTTACTTACTTACTTACTGGCTTTTAAGGAACCCGGAGGTTCATTGTCGCCCTCACACAAGCACGCCATTGGTCCCTATCCTGAGCAAGATTAATCCATTCTCTATCATCATATCCCACCTCCCTCAAATCCATTTTAATATTATCTTCCCTCCGGCCTCCCAACTAACACTCTATATGCATTTCTGCATTCGCCCATACGTGCTACATGCCCTGCCCATCTCAAACGTCTGGATTTTATGTTCCCAATTATGTCAGGTGAAGAATACAATGCGTGCAGTTCTGTGTTGTGTAACTTTCTTCATTCTCCTGTAACTTCATCCCTCTTAGACCCAAATATTTTCCTAAGCACCTTATTCTCAAATACCCTTAACCTATGTTCCTCTCTCAAAGTGAGAGTCCAAGTTTCACAACCATAAAGAACAACCGGTAATATAACTGTTTTATAAATTCTAATTTTCAGATTTTTTTGACAGCAGACTAGATGACAAAAACTTCTCAACCGAATAATAAGAGGCATTTCCCATATTTATTCTGCGTTTAATTTCCTCCCGAGTGTCATTTATATTTGTTACTCTTGCTCCAAGATATTTGAATTTTTCCACCTCTTCGAAGGATAAATCTCCAATTTTTATAGTTCCATTTCGTACAATATTCTGGTCACGAGACATAATCATATACTTTGTCTTTTCGGGATTTACTTCCAACCCTATCTCTTTACTTGCTCCAAGTAAAATTCCCGTGTTTTCCCTAATCGTTTGTGGATTTTCTCCTAACATATTCACGTCATCCGCATAGACAAGCAGCTGATGTAACCCGTTCAATTCCAAACTCTCTCTGTTATCCTGGACTTTCCTAATGGCATACTCTAGAGCAAAGAGCTTTAGCCCACAGTGAATTGGAAACGCATCTGACAGAAACTGACCTATACGAACTCTGCTGTACGTTTCACTGAGACACATTTTAATTAATCGAACTAGTTTCTGAATAATAATAATAATAATAATAATAATAATAATAATAATAATAATAATAATAATAGCGCTATGAACGCACAAACATGCATCGTAGTAGAAAATGTTAATACAGTATAAAAGAAATGCAAGTTGTTACATGCAGTCGTTTTTCTGTAACGTTATCGGGTTCATTTCCCTTTGTATCAATGAATAGCATCTTCTTTACAATGATCAGAATTTGTTAAGACCTGCAGAACTGTACATACTCTTGATATACGGTTCTCTTCATAAGACGAGAGAGAGAGAGAACGTAAATAATTCACGAGACGAAGAGGCGGCTAGCATTACAATGACGGGACCGTATCCCTCAGAGTAATACTTGCATTTTTCATTGGACTCTGCACCTCAATCTAGCCAGTACACACTTCCATAGCCCCTCCCCAAGAGGTTGTTACACCTTACACTTAAAAAACACCTCGCAATGAGGCGGCCGATCGTTGCTGAGCAAGATCACGTCCCCCATTTAACAGATCCCGGCCGCAGAGACCCATCAGCCCTGAATTCCCTGGTCTCCCCTCACTTGGGTTTTATGGGCGGGGAGAAGAGACTTGAAAACAACCACTTGACTTGCGAGGCAAGTACGCAGGAAAGGAGCGGTAAAGAATAGCAAGTCTACATGAACTCAATGTAGTTCGTACCTATGTCTCCCTGTAGACTTACTGCAAAACCCACAACAGTATCCAAGACAAGAAAAGGAAAGGTTAAAATTGTTACGGGTTGGCTATTGTGCCTGTTCACAGACCACACTTCAAGAACGCCTGCCATTCTTGTCTAGACTACACGCTTAACAATCGAGGAGGAGAAGTTGCCGCAGAAGCACGGCGACTAGAAATACTTCTTTCCTTTGTTTACTAACAACAATGGAACTCCAATAACGAAGTGCTTTTCGTGACAGTATGAGAGATAAAAAGAACACCACATCAGTCTCACGACTTTAGTTCATGGCTACTTGCTGGCTGGACCCAGAGAGAAAGGTGATACTAAAGTCTGTGTGATGTATCTTGTCTCACTGCGAAAAGAGAGAGAAAGGAGATATGTCTTACCTCGTCTGTGTTGTTATTGCGATGGGGGGAGTGAAGGGATGCCATGGCGGAAGGGACTAGTTGATACATTCTGTAGCGTAAAATAAAGTAACAAAATATCTCTCTTCGTACTGTATATTTCCGTCACTGAGCTTGTCTTTCAAGAAAGTGAGTTCCGGTAGCCTGTACAATAACAAAGTTTTTGAAAGGAGCCTGAAAATTTACAACCTCCTATAATCTCCACCTTCATTTGAAAGGACTTGGTTTTATTGCTACTGAGACAAGATAAACCTTACCAGGTATATCAGATATTTATGATAATATAGGTAGCAGTATATTATGATACAAGGTAGGGAACTGCTTTTACAAAACCGAGAAAAAGTTTTAAAAACTAGCTCTGTCCGTTTTTCAATTTCCGAAATTTTGCAAAGCACTTCACACTTTTATAAAATGCAATGAATTCATTTTAGTCAGTCTTCTGCCCAAGGGCAGGTCTTTCACTGCAAACTCAACTTTCTCTAATCTTTCCTATTTTCTGTCTTCCTCTTTGTCTCCTCACATGATCCATATACTGTATCTTAATGCCGTCTATCGTCTGATATCTTCTTCTGTTCCGAACTCTTCTCCCGTTCACCATTCCTTCCAGTGCATTCTTCAGTAGGCAGTTTCTTCTCAGCCAGTGACCCAACCAATTTATTTTCCCCCTCCTGACCAATTTCAGCATCATTCTTTCTTCACCCACTCTTTCCAACACAGCTTCATTTCTTATTCTCTCTGTCCACTTCACACGTTCTAATCTTTTCCATATCCACATTTCTAATGTTTCTATTCGCTTCTCTTCACTTAGTCGTAATGTCCATGTTTCTGCTCACACAATCCTACACTCCATACAAAGCACTTCATTAGTCTCTTCCTTAGCTCTTCTCCAGAGTCCGCAGAAGGTCCTGCTTTTTCTATTAAAAGCTTCCTTTGCCATTGCTATCCTCCTTTTGACTTCCTGGCAGCAGCTCATGTTACTGCTTATAGTACACCCCAAGTATTTGAAGCTGTCCACTTGCTCTACTGCCTCATTTAGAATTCACAAGTTTACTTTCTTTATTTTTGTTTCTATTATCATGGTCTTCGTTTTATTTGCATTTACTTTCAATCCATACTGCTCACAGCTGTCATTTAGCTCCAGTAGCATATTCTTTATTATCGTCTCCTCTTCTGCTAACAAAGCCATAGCATAAGCAAATTTTATGGATTTTATTGTTCTTCCTCTTACTATCACTCCTCTCACGTTCTGAAAACAGTTCTTTACAAACACTATATGTTACGACAACGCAGTTTCGACTGGTTTTGAACGGTTTCCCCAAATTTTAGTTTGTCAGTCAACGTTTCCGTTCCCTAGTCCACTTATGCACGTATGTTAATTACATACAGGCAGTTGTGCCATGTAATTTAAACTGCTTATTAGACATGATTCATTTCGTGTTGTCTCGGCAGTATACGAGCAGTATCTTTCAGTTATTTGATAATAAGTTCAGTGGAAGTGGTTACTGTGCAACAAATACGTCCCTTATAAGATACTTTCGTGAAGCTAGACAAGATTAATCTTTCACATGATAGGGATCAACCATAAGTAAATAATTTTCATCCAATCTGCTGTCAAAAAATCTGAAAGTTAGAATTTATAAAACAGTTATATTACAGGTTGTTCTTTATGGTTGTGAAACTTGGACTCTCACTTTGAGAGAGGAACATAGGTTAAGAGTGTTTGAGAATAAGGCGCTTAGGAAAATATTTAGGGCTAAGAGGGATGAAGTTACAGGAGAATGGAGAAAGTTACACAACACAGAACTGCACGCATTGTATTCTTCACCTGACATAATTCGGAACATTAAATCCAGACGTTTGAGATGGGCAGGGCATGTAGCACGTATGGGCGAATGCAGAAATGCATATAGAGTGTTAGGTGGGAGGTCGGTGGGAAAAAGACCTTTAGGAAGGCCGGGACGTAGATGGGAGGATAATATTAAAATGGATTTGAGGGAGATGGGATATGATGATAGAGACTGGATTAATCTTGCTCAGGATAGGGATCAATGGCGGGCGGCAATGAACCTCCGGGTTCCTTAAAAGCCAGTAAGGAAGTAAGTAAGTAAGTAACTAAGTAAGTATTACCTATAAATAAGGTAGCGTTACTGTTGAAATCTATATATGATATATAAAGTAATGGTTAGTAATATTGTGATACTAATGATATTACGATAGTTCTTTTTGAGAATTTTTTTAAAATATACTGAGCGAGAGGAAGATCGGGTTTTTTACGTCAACGTATAAAGGGAATTTCGTGGACAAGTTTCTGCACAAAACCGGTCCTTCTCTCGCTCAGTAAAATTGTAAAAAAAAAATCTTAAAAAGAACTATCATAATATTATTAGTATCACAATATTACCAATCTTTACCCTATTTATATACTTGTCTAATTTGTTTTTCAGTAACAATCATATTTCTCATCTGTACCACATTTCAGCCACGATAATTGAATCTGTTGACACGCTATTGTACTGTGGATTTGAAACTTATTTTATGATTTTTGTTGAATGTCTATCAATGCGATTTTTTAAATTTTGTCTGCAGTCAATTTTAAGTTCTATTGCTTTGTTGTTTGCATAGTTTATGTATAATTTCTTGTATATAAAAAGATTATTTGATCATCAGGGAAGAGGGAATAATTTAACTTAAGTCTTTTAACAGTAAAATCGTTTTATAAATCACTTTTCCAATTTCAAAGGAGAATTCATTAAATTTCACGTGCATGTAAGCTTTAATTGAATATTATCACCTTTTACGAAAGCTACTTGAATGCCAGTGTTACAATCCCCGTAACATTAGTTTGTTTAGGAGAACAGAACAGTGAATTATCTTTGTTCTATTAAAATACGAGAAAAGAAAACAAAATTTGCACCCGATATAATAACAGGAAATTTGACTTTCATAACACATTTTCAACATTCAATGCAATCACATCCTTCTCTTGTTTGCTTTTCAGCAAGAAATGAAAGCCACAATGTTTGTAAAATATCGTAATATCCATTTTTGTTGTAGAGCTGTTTATGGCTTCATAGCTTTTTTTTCTTTGTCTTTACCTTCGCAAAACTGAAGACCCATTATCCCCGTTTGAAGAACGATAAGCGTGCGGTTACACGAAAGACCTTTAACTACAAAATGCAGTTCGTTGTTTTGAGAAATAATTATTCACGACAGAGGGTGACAACTTCATTTAGCTATGGCGTCGCGTATAAGAAAAGCTTTTGATTAACTACATTGACAAAAAAATAACGTCAAAAAGGTGGGAGGGGGGGGAACTGCAAAGCATAAAAGCTTGTTTCATAGAGCATTTGAGGTCTTCCCTAATTTTCCGTGCAAGTCCCGAAAGTTGCAAAACCTGTGTTTAGGTACAGACATAAAAGAGCGCTTTTTGTGTCTCTAGATAACATACAGTAGCAGCGGTGGATTTTTTTTCATTCATCGGTGAGGCATAAGAAGCTTCAGTAGTTACAAAAAAATGTTGAAGATTAAAACTATCATAATAAAAAGTACTTTCCCTGATTTAATTATTATCGTGGAACAAACTTGAAACTATGATGCATCATAAAAAATTCAATTTCAAACTTATAACTGAAGTAAATAAAAAAGGGAAGTCATTTAGATCAGTCACATCAAGGAAGCCAAATAAATTAAGTCAGGCAGTCAGTCAAGTCACACAGTCAAATCAGTCAAGTGGGATACCCAAATCAGTAAGGTCGGACAGCCAAATCAGTCAGGACGGACACCCAAATCAGTAAAGTCGGACAGCCAAAACAGTCAGGTCGGACAGCCAAATCAGTCAGGTCGGACAGCCAAATCAGTGAGGTCGGACAGCCAAATCAGCCAGGTCGGACAGCCAAATCAGCCAGGTCGGACAGCCAAATCAGTGAGGTCGGCCAGCCAAATCAGTGAGGTCGGACAGCCAAATCAGCCAGGTCGGACAGCCAAATCAGTGAGGTCGGCCAGCCAAATCAGTGAGGTCGGACAGCCAAAACAGTCAGGTCGGACAGCCAAATCAGTGAGGTAGGACAGCCAAATCAGTCAGGTCGGACAGTCAAATCAGTCAGGTCGGACAGCCAAAACAGTGAGGTCGGCCAGCCAAATCAGTGAGGTCGGACAGCCAAAACAGTCAGGTCGGACAGCCAAATCAGTCAGGTCGGACAGCCAAATCAGTGAGGTAGGACAGCCAAATCAGTCAGGTCGGACAGTCAAATCAGTCAGGTCGGACAGCCAAATCAGTGAGGTCGGCCAGCCAAATCAGTCAGGTCGGACAGCCAAAACAGTCAGGTCGGACAGCCAAATCAGTGAGGTAGGACAGCCAAATCAGTCAGGTCGGACAGTCAAATCAGTCAGGTCGGACAGCCAAACCAGTCAGGTCGGATAGCCAAATCAGTCAGGTCGGACAGCCAAATCAGTCAGTTCGGACAGCCAAATCAGTCAGGTCGGACAGCCAAATCAGTCAGGTCGGACAGCCAAATCAGTCAGGTCGGACAGCCAAATCAGTCAGGTCGGACAGCCAAATCAGTGAGGTCGGCCAGCCAAATCAGTGAGGTCGGACAGCCAAAACAGTGAGGTCGGACAGCCAAAACAGTGAGGTCGGACAGCCAAATCAGTGAGGTCGGCCAGCCAAATCAGTGAGGTCGGACAGCCAAATCAGTGAGGTCGGACAGCCATATCAGTGAGGTAGGCCAGCCAAAACAGTGAGGTCGGACAGCCAAATCAGTGAGGTCGGCCAGCCAAAACAGTGAGGTCGGACAGCCAAATCAGTGAGGTCGGCCAGCCAAATCAGTGAGGTCGGACAGCCAAAACAGTCAGGTCGGACAGCCAAAACAGTCAGGTCGGACAGCCAAATCAGTGAGGTAGGACAGCCAAATCAGTCAGGTCGGACAGTCAAATCAGTCAGGTCGGACAGCCAAATCAGTGAGGTCGGCCAGCCAAATCAGTGAGGTCGGACAGCCAAAACAGTCAGGTCGGACAGCCAAATCAGTCAGGTCGGACAGTCAAATCAGTCAGTTCGGACAGCCAAATCAGTCAGGTCGGACAGCCAAACCAGTCAGGTCGGATAGCCAAATCAGTCAGGTCGGACAGCCATATCAGTCAGTTCGGACAGCCAAATCAGTCAGGTCGGACAGCCAAATCAGTCAGGTCGGACAGCCAAATCAGTCAGGTCGGACAGCCAAATCTGTCAGGTCGGACAGCTAAATCAGTCAGGTCGGACAGCCAAATCAGTGAGGTCGGACAGCCAAATCAGTCAGGTCGGACAGCCAAATCAGTCAGGTCGGACAGCCAAATCAGTCAGGTCGGACAGCCAAATCTGTCAGGTCGGACAGCTAAATCAGTCAGGTCGGACAGCCAAATCAGTGAGATCGGACAGCCAAATCAGTCAGGTCGGACAGCCAAATCAGTCAGGTCGGACAGCCAAATCAGTCAGGTCGGACAGCCAAAACAGTCAGGTCGGACAGCCAAATCAGTCAGGTCGGACAGTCAAATCAGTCAGGTCGGACAGAATCGGATTGGATAAGGATTGTCGGTATTGACAACCTCTAACGTCATAAACTTCCTAAATTTCCCCTTTCTATCTTCTTTTTTTCTGTTTTCTTACTGTTTTCCTTTCATTAGATTTTATTTGATAGATATCTTTCACTTTTCACTTGTTTTACTATTTTTTTTGCTTTATCTTGCCTCTCTACTTTCGCTGTATTTACTCCCATTCTTCTTTCTCTCACCTTTGTTCTCTTCTTCTTTCCTAGTCGTTAAATGAGAAACTTAATTATACTTTTGACTACCTCTGAAGAAATAATTGAAGAGCATAATTGGCTATATTATAGCTCGGTTTTCACGTAAGACAACATAATGTATCACACTGACAATGAACAAACATCTATACACTGAGTAAGATTCGCACACATGAACACGATTTAAATCTGTGTTGAATCTCTGAATATAGCGACCGACTTGAATAAAACACAAAGAAACATAAAATATTGAAGATGGAGACAATAAAAATAACAGTAAAATACCCCCACGCTGCCGCCCCCTTCCAAACAAAGAACTAAGATTATCTTACAGAGAATCTAAAAGGGAATATCGTCCAAAAAACAAATATATAGAGTTAATAGCTGCGAGCTAATTCTGGTTGCGGGGTCGGGAATCTTGTAAACCACTGCTATACAGGCCACTAGCGGCTATACGGGAAATGGGTTGGGTTCGAGGTTAGCTAAGTGCCTCTATACAGTCGTGTAGTTTGGATTTCAGCCAGCACTGATTCCAGTGTGGTTGCCACATATCAGCGCAAGAGTTCCTACAACGTGCGGCGAATACAAGACATCGCATCCTGCACTCCAGTTTCTTACTTGGATCCACCCACATTAACTAATTCAGAGTTTGCTCGAATTCACACAGAAAATGAGCGCGCCATTCACAAATCAGGCGTACCATTGCTGTTTGGCTCCAGGTTCGAGCAGAGAACACTGGGAATTACATCCGAAAGGGGCCGAGCTGGAAAGGTTTCTACAAGGGAGAGGTTGTGCACAGACAATGCAGAAGCCATACCTACATAATGAATACAGGAAGAATTTTGCCTCCACTAACATCTTAATAACATTTCTCAGAACAGGAAAGTAGCAGTGTGTAATGAGTCTAGGCTTAAAGGAGCCCCCAGTTAAAACATGTGCCACTATAAGCAATATGTGTTTCTCAATAAATCACAACTTCATCACGTTAGAAAATATATGTCTATTTTTTATTATGTATCATTTAAGTTACGAGGTACACCTAAAACAAAATTAAAATGTTTAGTTTGTTTTAAAATTAAAAAAAATATATATATTACACAAATTATATATATGCTCTTAATTATGAATTCATTATTAATAAATCTGCGTACAATAATAATACTTACTTACTTACAAATGGCTTTTAAGGAACCCGAAGGTTCATTGCTGCCCTCACATAAGCCCGCCATCGGTCCCTATCCTGTGCAAGATTAATCCAGTCTCTATCATCATATCCCACCTCCCTCAAATCCATTTTAATATTATCCTCCCATCTACGTCTCGGCCTCCCTAAAGGTCTTTTTCCCTCCGGTCTCCCAACTAACACTCTATATGCATTTCTGGATTCGCCCATACGTGCTACATGTCCTGCCCATCTCAAACGTCTGGATTTAATGTTCCTAATTATGTCAAGTGAAGAATACAATGCGTGCAGCTCTGCGTTGTGTAACTTTTCTCCATTCTCCTGTAACTTCATCCCTCTTATACCCCAAATATTTTCATAAGCACCTTATTCTCAAACACCCTTAACCTATGTTCCTCTCTCAGAGCGAGAGTCCAAGTTTCACAACCATACAGAAGAACCGGTAATATAACTGTTTTATAAATTCTAACTTTCAGATTTTTTGACAGCAGACTAGATGATAAAAGCTTCTCAACCGAATAATAACACGCACTTCCCATATTTATTCTGCGTTTAATTTCCTCCCGAGTGTCATTTATATTTGTTACTGTTGCTCCAAGATATTTGAATTTTTCCACCTCTTCGAAGGATAAATCTCCAATTTTTATATTTCCATTTCGTACAATATTCTGGTCACGAGACATAATCATATACTTTGTCTTTTCGGCATTTACTTTCAAACCGATCGCTTTACTTGCTTCAAGTAAAATTTCTGTGTTTTCCCTAATCGTTTGTGGATTTTCTCCTAACATATTCACGTCATCCGCATAGACAAGAAGCTGATGTAACCCGTTCAATTCCAAACCCTGCCTGTTATCCTAATAATAATAATAATAATAATAATAATAATAATAATAATAATAATCATCATCATCATCATCATCATAGTGCAGGCCTGCAGAACTGCAGCTCTTGAGAGCGATTGCTTTCCTCCCCTCTTTTACCCCACCCACCTTTTCTACCTGTGCGGTCACGGCGTTCTAGTTACGCTCGGCTGCATCAACATTCATTCTCGGGGCGGAAGTCGATCATCCCCAATAGAAGTGGAGTGAGCCTGACGTCAGAGTTCCCCTATTTTACGAGTTCTGGAGGCCTGTCACAGTGAAGATAATAAATGTATTTATTGTCTAAATAACAAGATAAAATTCTGTTTCCTGCATTATACACAACAGGGAAATTTGGATATACAGAAAAGCAAAATATGACTTGAATAAAAGCGCGGTTTCAGTAGATATTATAAGATATACGTTATAGATTTAAAAAACTTCCAACGATATTTAGGCATCATATTGAAAGAACTGGAATTAGAAATAAACAGATTACGTCTAAATTGGCGGAGAGAACTAGGGGCTCTAAACACAAAGACTATTGGAAGAATGGTAAAAGATAGTACAACGAAATTTCGAGATAAGATATGTTTCGAAATATTAAAGACTTAGGATCACTAAAACACTATAGGGAGGTGAAAACATTTGGGAAGAGGAAGAATATATTAAATTAAATTCAAGGGAAGAGAGAACAGGAATGCCATGTTGGAGATTAGATATCTGGAGGCTCAAGAATAAGAGAGGGAACGTAGAGAAAGAAAAATGTCCGTTATGCGGCTAGCGGAAGATGCAATACATATAACTTTAAATTGTGCGGCAAAGAATGATTTGAGCAATTGTTGGGTGAATAAAAAATTTTTGAACATAAACGCTATAATGACATATAAAAATGTATGGTCCCTTAAACGCTAACAATCTGCATAAATTAGAAAATTTCTTTTTAGAGTTAAAATTAGATGGGAAGGAAAGGTCAAAGCTCTGACTGAAAATAGATTAAAGATGTTGAGTATTCGGACCCGATATGAAGCTACGAAAAGTATATAATTCATATAACAAAATAATCTTTAAGTAGATTTAATATAGAAAAAAATTGTTAATGGCTTCAAATACGAGGGTTCACTATAATTATTATATCTCACTTGGGTTCGGAATTGAACGGGTTACATCAGCTGCTTGTCTATGCGGATGACATGAATATGTTAGGAGAAAATCCACAAAATATTAGGAAAAACACGGGAATTAAAGATTAAAGTAAAGAGATAGGTTTGGAAGAAATCCCGAAAAGACAAAGTATATGATTTTGTCTCCTGTCAAGTACGAAATGGGAATATAAAAATTGGAAATTAATCCCTTGAAGCGGTGGAAAAATTCAAAATCTTAGAGCAACAGTAACAAATATAAATGACACTCGGGGAGAAATTAAACACAGAATAAATATGGGGAATTCCTGTTTTTATTCGGCTGAGAAGCTTTTGTCATCCAGTCTGCTCTAAAAAAAAGATGAAAGTTAAAATTCATAAAACAGTAATATTACCGGTTATTCTGTATGGCTGTAAAACTTGGACTCTGACTTTGAGAGAGAAGCAGAGATTAGGGATGTTTGAGAATAAGGTGCTTAGGAAAATATTTGGGGCTAAGAGGGATGAAGTTACAGGAGAATGGAGAAAAGTTACACAACGCAGAGCTGCACGCATTGTATTCTTCACCTGACATAATTAGGAACATTAAATCCAGACATTTGAGATGGGCAGGGCATGTAGCACGTATGGGCGAATACAGAAATGCATATAGAGTGTTAGTTGGGAGGCCGGAGGGAAAAAGACCTTTAGTGAGACCGAGACGTAGATGAGAAGATAATATTACAATGCATTTGAGGAAGGTGGGATATGATGATAGAGATTGGATAATCTTGTTCAGGATAGGGACCGATAGCGGGCTTATGTGAGGGCGGTAATTAACCTCCGAGTTCTCTAAAAGCCATAAGTAAGTAAGTATATCTCATATATATTATTTTAATGTACCGAAGTACATATGAAGTTTCCATGCAGATATTCTGCGTCATCGTACGGTGAAAGAGCAGTGGAACGGAGAAAAATTCTCTCCGGCACCGGGATTTGAACCCGGGTTTACAGCTCTACGTGCTGATGCTTTATCCACTAAGCCACACCGGATTCCCATCCCGGTGTCGGATCGAATCGTCTCCGTTTAAGTCCCACCTCTTGGGTTCCCTCTAGTGGCCGCCCTCTGCACTACGTCATAGATGTCTATGAACGTAGGACAATGTCCACACATGTGCGGAGGTGGACTCGTATGAGTGAGTGATTGGCCGGGAGCACCGTCTTAAATCATATCATATATATAATTTTAATGTACCGAAGTACATATGAAGTTTCCATGCAGATATTCTGCGTCATCGTAAGTATACCTCACTTAACGATATGTGTCAGAGGAAGAATAATTGTTTGTATGCATCTGAAGTCTGATTAGTGGAATATGTTACCAGTCAGTGATGAATGCAATGGAGGGGGAAAGGAACTGGTCACCTTACCTCATTATCTCCTGGCTTAGTCTCCTCATGAGTAATGTCTTATTGGTGTCACTTATGAGGTTCAAACCGGTTGAGTAAACAACTGAATGTTGACGCATTTCGCAACAAATCATTGATTTATCATAAACCTGTTACAATGGATATATTGTCTCAGGTAGAGGCCCGAGGTCGCCCTATTGCAGTCATGTCAATTGATGCCCATAGGGGCAAGCGCGCGCTTTAGAGCTCAGGAGAGCCTGAGCGCTTTACAGCGGACAGGAAAGAGACAGACAAAAGAGGTAGTATATGCCGCTTGGTCAAGCTGTATACAGGGATGGGCAGCACTGATTCAATAGATAAAGGGAAGAGAACTTATTAAAACTGTATTCGTATTAATTTTTAGATTTGTCTGAGAACTATAAGTACACTATAAGAATGTAAGTTTAAATTTCAATGCTCATTTTTCACAAGTTTGCTTTTTTATTCAAAAGGAATATTTTCTCACTCTTTTTTTTTACAGAAAAGTGAAATTTCAGATGTTTATTTAGTAGCCTTACAGGTACTGAAACACTGTTTTTGTAAATCTAATATATCGTAAATACGTGTTACTGAAGATAGCGTACTGAAATTTTTGAAAATATTCGCATGGAAAATGTTTGTATAGAAATGAATTAACTAAGTAACTACTGTTACATCATAAGCGAAAGATACGTGCCCATGTGTTGTAAAAACGTCAGCTCCGTAGCTTCAGCAGATTTCGAGAAAATAATTTAATATTCTAATTATAGGAAGTTGCGCACCAATATCACCTTAAAGGATAATGCGATAAGAGTTTTGGTATGTAATATTAGTTACAGTTAAAACATAGCCTATACCTAGGTAACTTTGCTTTGTTCTATAATATTGTTTTGATTAGTTTATTGATTACTTTTATAAGGCTAAAGATACCATCAATATCAATTCCAACTTAGCATGTCATACTTAATCTCTTTCTTTGGGAGAGACAATACAGTGTAGTTATACTACTATGGAATTTATGTGAATATTGCTTCTTAACTCTTTATTATGTTATTAACATTTAAAACACAACTACAATATTAAGAAATTAGTGTTAATACTTTTGTTTTACAGACAATATAGATAATATCAAACAGAAAGAAGCCATATAAAAATAACTACATAAAATTTCACGTTCCGTTTGAAGTTTGTGCACCACTGTTTTCTTAATCCAACAGGCTGCTTATTCATATACGTAATCCTTTCTCCTTCCATACCTAGCGCATGATGCCCGCGCACGACGTCAAGGTCAGAAAAATGCGCTTCCTTTGACATCACTGCCTTATTCTCTTCATGTCAAGAGAGTCCCACTATGTTTCAATCTAAAGCAGTGATCGCCAAAGCTGTGTCGTGACACATGCCCCTGTCTCCACTCAAGCGTAACCATGGCATCATACCCCCACCCTCTGTTTACAGCCTTCACTTCGATATAAGTAAAGACATTTATCAGCAGCGGTCGTACACATGTAATGTTACAAGTTGTAGGATAATATGTTTCGATGTCTTTTCCAAAACAGATAATATGGAAAAACTTAATTTTAAGGAGCATGGGAGCAAAAATATGAGATACTTAATTTGTTGTAAAATTTTAAATGAAGTATAAAAGAACAATGTACGTTGTCATTATTCTTCTTGTTAAGAAGACTATCACGCCCTTACCTGTAACTTGAATATTTCATTAATAAACGAACAATAAAAAGTATCGGCTTCTATGTCTTAATCGGGGTAAAATACTTCGACGTATTTTTCGATGTATGTAGTGTAATTTGAATATTTCATTAATAAAAAAAATAATAAAAAGTATTGGCTTCTATGTCGTAATCGATATAAAATACTTCCACGTTTTTTCGACGTATGTAGTGTAATTTGAATATTTCATTAATAAATAAATAATAAAAAGTATCGGCTTCTATGTCTTAATCGGAGTAAAATATTTCGACATCTTTTTGAAGTATGTAGTGTAATTTACAACTTCGTGACCAGCCTGGTATGGTCTTATAATTTCAAATATCTGCTGTTGTAAAGTACACGTAATTTTTATAATGAATAAAAAATAAATTTATTTTATTTTATTAATAATACAAAAAAAATTAATAGGAGGATAAAAAATTAACATGGAAAAAAGTGTCTAGGTGTAGTTAATAAGTAGAAGAATATTATATTGTTTTTGTTTTTTGGTCACAGTCCGTCTCTGCACTGTTATTCACTGCATTACATGAGGAGATACGCACTCCACCCCTCTCCCTGCGATAGTGGTGTGCGGGTTGCTTTCTATTACATCACAATTTCGTGGTGTTTGGCAACCACTGATCTAAAGTCACACCCAAAAATTAATAAATGAAAGTAGGCTACACAGCATTCTAGTTTATAACTAGTGGCATATTTCACATAAGCGGCAAATACAAAAATAAATCTTTTGGGCTACAGCATGGCGCGCAGTAGTCACAATAAAGCCAAAAACTTTGTATCACAATTCGTAGTAAATAATAGCGATGGGCGCCTGCCATATAAATCCAGCATAAGGCGAACTTTCTCTGTTATGGCTTCCCGAGGCTAATGGAGTGGCAAGGCCGGGCCATTGTGCGGGCATCACCCGGTCCGCGACATCCACAGAATTCAGAGCCTAAGAGGATTTGGTCTATAGACCGCGAATGAACTTGACGCCATAACAGATTGGTTCTGGTCGACCATAAAGTATTGGCTCAGTTATCGCGGAGGCTTCCACAAGTCCCAGAGATTAAAGCATCGGATCCCGTGGGAAGATTTAATACTTGCACTTTGTTTTACTTACTCCCGTCGTCTGCCAAGACAGCAATCTCGACCCCGTATATGAGCTCTAGGAGTAAATAGATACTTCATGTTCTACAGCGGCTTTTAACCTACTTTTCAACAAAAGAAACTTGTAGCAAATGATGGTTGTATATTCCTTCTAATAAAAATTTAACTTCTGACTAAATCTTCCTGGGTTTTATCGTGAATATGGGGCCATACTGAAGGCGATACACTCAATAGCTCTTACGACGCTCTTCAGTACCCACTGTCATTAAACAAATGTTAACTCTTCTCTTTTTAGTCTTCGTGCTTAAGATTTTTAGAACCATCGTGAGTTAACTTTATCTTTATCTGTCGTTTTCTATTTAATAATGTAGATAATTTCTGCTTCCAAATGGCATTGTTACTCCTGTGTCCGACGTCATATTCTATGTTCTTTCAAAGAATTTAATCAGTTTTCAGGGAGTAATATCGCTTTTTTACAAAAAGAGAACAAGAGAACTTCATAATATCCCACTACTAGCAAGAGACTGAGACACTTTTCGCGAACAAAGACAAGTCCGTTCAAGGCAGACTGAAATACAGGGTGATCCGTTTGGGAAGACATAAAATAAGAACGTGATAAAATGAGAACCGTTGCTATTTATTGTTAAATAATTTGTACATGCATTCTAGAAGAATGGGAGTTTTGTGCAAATTAGACCTCAACGTGCCCACCATTGCGAACACAATAGTCCGTATAAAATCAAATTATCCCAACCATAGATTAGTGTGTGTATCCTAGAACAGAATGCAGAGGTTAAGTAGGCATTTAAAATTTTTAATTATACCTGACACGAATAAGAACTTCAACCAATACTTAAGTTCTTGATAAGGCTTATTTTGTAAACTTAAAATATCTCCCGTTAAGGTCAGGGACAGAAAACACTTCGAATATTTGTCACGATGAAGCCAAAGATTTTCTCCATTAATTTATACCAGGACTAGATCAACAGTAGTAACTTTATAATATCCGACTACTAACAAGAGACTGAGACACTTTTCGCGAGCAAAGACAAGTTTGTTCAAGGCAGACTAAAATACAGGGTGATCCGTTTGGGAAGACATAAAATAAAAACGTGATAAAATAAGAACTGTTGCTATTTATTGTTGAATAATTTGTACATGCATCATAGAATAATGGGAGTTTAATTCAAATTAGACCTCAACGTGTCCACCATTGCGAACACAATAGTCCGTATAAAATCAAATTATCCAACCATAGGTTAGTGTGTGTATCCTAGAACAGAATGCAAAGGTTAGGTAGGCATTAAACATTTTTAATTATACCTGACACGATGAAGACCTTCAACCAATACTTAAGTTTAAAAGTCATGTTGAGTTCAGATAAGTTTGTGAAATAATATCATATAAATTAGTTTTTTTATTTTTCAGTCAATCACTTATCATGTTAAGATGGCAGAAATGGATTCTGTTACATCAAGATACAATTTTAATATACGTCACGAATATTTTCTACTTACTTTCAAGTCATCTTCAGGTGATGTAGTTCAAATGTTTGTTTGTTAGAAAACTATCACCTGAAGATGACTTGAAAGTAAGTCGAAAATATTCGTGACGTATATTAACATTGAATCTTGATTTAACAGAATCCATTTCTGCCATCTTAACATGACAAGTGATTGACTGAAAAATATAAAAAACTAATTTATATGATATCAATACTTAAGTTCTTGATAAGGCTTATTTTGTAAACTTAAATTATCTCCCATTAAAATCAGGGACAGAAAACACTTCGAATATTTGTAACGATGAAGCCAAAGATTTTCTTCATTAATCTTTATCAGGAGTAGATCAACAGTAGTAACGTCATAATATCCGACTACTAACAAGAGACTGAGACACTTTTCGCGAACAAAGACTAGGCCGTTCAAGACAGACTAAAATACAGAGTGATTCGTTTGGGAACACATAAAATAAAAACGTGATAAAATAAGAACTGTTGCTATTTATTGTTGAATAATTTGTACTTGCATCCTAGAAGAATGGGAGTTTTATCCGAATTAGACCTCAACGTGCCCACCATTGCGAACACAACAGTCCGTATAAAATTAAATTATACCAACCATAGGTTAGTTTATGTATCCTACAACAGAATGCAGAGGTTAGGTAGGCATTTAAAATTTTAATTATACCTAACACGAAAAAGAACTACAACCAATACTTAAGTTCTTGATAAGGCTTATTTTGTAAACTTAAAATATCTCCCGTTAAAATCAGGGACAGAAAACACTTCGAATATTTATTGTCATGATGAAGCCAAAGATTTTCTCCATTAATTTATACCAGGACTAGATCAACAGTAGTAACTTCATAATATCCGACTACTAACAAGAGACTGAGACACTTTTCGCGAGCAAAGACAAGTCTGTTCAAGGCAGACTAAAATACAGGGTGATCCATTTGGAAAGACATAAAATAAAAACATGATAAAATGAGAACCGTTGCTATCTATTGTTAAATAATTTGTACATGCATCCTAGAAGAATGGGAGTTTTATTCAAATTAGACCTCCACGTGCCCACCATTGCGAACACAACAGTCCGTATAAAATCAAATTATCCCAACCATAGATTAGTGTGTGTATCCTAGAACAGAATGCAGAGGTTAGGTAGGCATTTAAAATTTTTAATTATACCTGACACGAAAAAGAACTTCAACCGATACTTAAGTTCTTGATAAGGCTAATTTTGTAAACTTAAAATATCTCCATTAAAAGCAGGGACAGAAAACACTTCGACTATTTATTGTCACGATGAATCCAAAGATTTTCTTCATTAATCTTAACATAAAGGTAGGAGAGATGTCGAACGTTCTATGAATTGCTGGAGCTGAATAAATGTAAAGATGGAAGAGACTTCAAAGCCTAAAGTATGGAGTGATGGTGATGGTGATGATGATGGTGATGGTGATGATGATGATGATGATGATGACGACGATGATGATCTAAACTTTTTGGCCGGACTATGGCTCTGAGATTTATTCAGACTTTAGCAGAAATGAGTACCAGGGGTATTTTCTTGTGGATAAAACGGCAAACACATAGGAATGATATCCTTACTGCTATTAATGTCATTGTCTAGAAAAGGTGGAAGTCTTAACCTCCCGTCACCCTGTGGGCATCCATGGCGATAAGGACATGAGGACAGTGACACATTTACTTTTTATTATTGCTATTACTAAATTTCATTTTAACCATAACAACGGAAGTGTAATTTAATTTAACCTATTGTACAGAATGTTTCACAATTATAAATACAAAATGCAGGTTTGAGTATAGGAAAATGACACCAGTCAAAAGCCCTAATTAACATAAGTCCAGGAATCAGCCGTTTCCGAAATCTCTGGGGTTTTATTATGTTCTGGGGTAACATAACAACCGATATGGACTGGAAAAAGTGAGCGTTATAACAGGTGTCCAATTATGACCACCGTCCATTACAAGACAGGCACCAGCACGTTTCCCCATCGACAATTGCACACTTCCGAAAATCCTTGGCGTGTTTCTAATGCCTTGAAAACCATTGATAATGCGTTCCCAGAGTTCGTTAACATTATCAACAGGGCTGAAATATACAAAGCATTTCAAATATCTCCAAACAAAAAATCCAGAAGATTCAAGTCGGGGGACCTGGGAGGCCATGCCGTTTCGGAAGTGAAAGTACATATTCGTAAGTACTCAGGAACGTTCAAATCAAAGCGAGTCACGCATGTACCACAGCAGCTTCCTTTCTCAAAGAGACACATCCTCGAGGAGACCGCATATCTATTGTTGCAAAAAAATTGTGGTAGGCCTACGAACGGCCATTGACGACCGAACATTGTGACGGTTGCTAATGTACGAGATGTATTCAGCTGGTGGTCACAATGATACAGGTGATGGCATCTTATCTTGTAAACTATTGGTTTTCCGATATTATATAGATACACACACTACAATTTTTGTCTTGGTACATTGCTCTCTAGTCACTCCTGCTGTTTGTGCCTATTTATTGTTCTAAGGATTTCGGAATATGCAGTCTTAGAATTTATTTTTACACCCACCTAATTAATTTCAAAGGGAGTCGAGTGCATTTCGCTATTCGTAAGCGAACCCGTGACCTTCCAATCCTCAGTCTATTCCTTCGCCAACTGAATTACTGCGGTTCCTTTTATTTATATATAATACATAATTATTATAAATTTATGCAGAAAATAAAGAAAAACAAATATTTTATCATCGTTTCATTACCCGAATTTCAAGGGGCTGAAAATATGAAATTAAAAAAATCATGTCTCAATATTGTCTTTGATCACCACAATCTCATTTGGACTACTGTGCTCCAACCACGAGAAAGTCTCTGCCGGATGAGACGAAGGGGAGTAATGCTGTGAATGCATGTTGATGTCATAAGATATCGTAAGGTCACACACGTGGGTTCTCTTATCTCTATTGGCTAGCTCTCACAAACAAACCATAACATTGATACAGACATATTGATACTACCCTAGTTACAAAATTAGATCACAGTTAATCTCCTGGTCTTTTAATCTGTCCATACAGGAAATAACATATGCAGGAGAGCGCACGGTTTTTAAACTGACGTTATAACGGTAATATTATTTATCTACTTCATTCCAATAGATGACGCAATAGTAAGCACATTCCTTTCACGTTGATCTTCTGGTTGGAGAACAGTAAACGGGATTTGTATGCGAGTTTCTACTTTTCTGTCGCGAGAGGCAGCATTATAGTCGTTCTTACATGGCCTTCTTTCGACAAAAACGTCTCCTAATAAATGAAAGAATCGGAGAATGTTGCCATTTTATTGCAACAAAAGCGCCAGCTTAAGTAGATTATGTGAATTCCAAGTTTTCTTTATTAAAGCAACTTCCGTGTATCGTTCAATCCTGAAAATATCAAGGGCAAAGAAATTTTGTAATACTTTATATAATACAGTTTTCTGATTTCTTTTGCATCGTAGTATACAAGAATAGATAGTAATATACAGTACATACTACTACAAAACTTGAGCGATATCCTACAGCCCTTGCTGTGTTATTACAAAGGATTTTGCTACAATCTATATTGCGTAAAGTTTTGTAATGTTATATGTTGTCATACCAAGAGTTTGAGCAAACACTCTCATAGCTGGAAGTACAAGACTTGCTTCTATAGTGAATGAAACATCTGTATAAATGCGAAGTGTCAAAATGGAACTTGGGATGTACGTAAGCAGCCAAAGGGGTTGCATGCAAATTAGTTTCCCCCCAGAGGAGTTTGGAATCTGACTGAGTTGCTTAGCATTTCATTGGTGCTGACTTATTGCGTCCCGCTACAGATGGGGTCCAATAAAGCCTCTCCGACTCACAACAACACGTATCGTAGCTTCCAAGCCACATTAAATAGGGAGACAATGTAATCGTCTTAATAACTCCGTACTCCATTACCACGCTGTACGAGTCGTATCTCTGCTTGATCCACTACGCAAAAGTACAATCATGTAGGCATAATCTCTTAAATCCCAAGAGAAAATACTGATTTTTATTAATAAAAAATATCGGCTCAAGTGGTTAAAAATTCTTATTGTTTGTTCCTATAATACTCGTATTCATGTATTATTATTATTGTATTGTGTATTGTGTAACTGTAAATTGTAAATTTATTGTGTATTGCTAATCATTTTTTTTGTGTATTGTTTATATTGTGTATACCACTGCCACCGGGTGCTTGCCCACTTGCAGTGTAAATAAATACATACATACATGTGTAATATAATATAATATAATATAATATAATATAATATAATATAATATAATATAATATAATATAATATAATATAATATAATATAATCTCTATACTAATAATAAATCTGTAGCCGAAATTTTTCTGGTAATTTTCGATTTTGCAAAAATAATTGGTCCTAACACATATAATTAACCGCCCTGAAACCGAAAATCGCTTTTTTGAAATTTTTGTTTGTATGTCTGTCTGTCTGTCTGGATGTTTGTTACCTTTTCACGGGATAATGGCTGAACCGATTTATATGAAAATTGGAATATAAATTAAGTTCGTTGTAACTTAGAATTTAGGCTATATGGGATTCAAAATATTTTATTTAAAAGAGGGGTTATAACGGGGCTTGAATTAAATAAATCGAAATATCTCCCTTATTATTAATTTTCATGACAAATATTACATAACAAAAGTTTCTTTAAAAATAATTTCCGATAAGTTTTATTCTATGCAAAATTTTGATAGGACCGATATTTAATGAGATAAATGAGTTTCAAAATTACAATAACAACGCCATTTAAGGCAGTGTAATGAAATAAAAAACAAATGACTTCGTCTATAAGTGGCCTTGGACAACAACAATCGAAAGCTATGAAACATAGCCTACAGAGAATGTTTCTGTGTTTGCATGAAGTAATGTCGGAAGCTAAATTAACCGATTTGTATAATTAATTATTAATTCACCATTGGAAAGTGTAGTTTCTCTAGATGGACATAATGCTATAATGTTATTACAGTAACTTCTGAGTGAATCGAGGACAGGTAAGATTAAAATAGCTTCTTAGGCATTCGTTTCCTGTAATTCCTAAAATAATTTTTATGACCAAATAAGTAGTCTCTGGATCAAAATGATCGCATTTTAATTTTTTTTAATACAATTTAAATTAAGTAACGTCATAAACGATATATCCTTCTATCAAACACGAATGTTCCCTGGATCAAATGTCCTATTTTAATTATGTAATTACTTTATATTTATTTCTAACGGGTGCAGCGGAGCGCACGGGTACGGCTAGTAATATAATATAATATAATATAATATAATATAATATAATATAATATAATATAATATAATATAATATAATATAATATAATATTATACAATATAATATAATATAATATGGTAGTCTTCCTAACAAGTATTAGGCCGAGTGGCCTGTAACGGTCTCAAACTAGAATTTTCAGTCCATCTCTTCTTCGGATGACCTAGAGATCTTTTGCCATGCGGATGGTAATGAGACAGTGCTTTTGGAATTCTGCATCGATCCATTTGTTCGAGATTACCCTTCAACTGAAGTTGATATTTGCTGATGAACTGCATAATGGGTTCTATTTGAAGTTCTTGAGTTATGTCCTCATTTTTTATGATCCCAGCGAATATAATATAATACAATAAAATATAATAGAGGCCAAGACGTAGATGACAGGATAATATTAATATAGTTTTGAGGGAGTTAGGATATCATTATAGGGAACTGGGTTAATGTTGCATAGGATAGGGACCGATGGCGGACTTATGTGAGGGCGGCAAGGAACCTCTGGGTTACTTAAAAGCCATCTGTAAGTAAGTATATTATATTATATTATATTATATTATATTATATTATATTATATTATATTATATTATATTATATTATATTATATTATATTATATTATATTATATTATATTGAAGCTGTGTCGGGTAGATTGATTGAAGAAAGAATGATGGTGAAACTGACCAGCAAGAGAAAAAGGAATTGGCTGGGTCACTGGCTGAGAAGAAACTGCCTACCGAAGGATGCACTGGAAGGAATGGTGAACGAAAGAAGAACTGAAGAATTCGGTGCAGAGGAAGATATCAGATGATACACGACATTAAGATATAGGTATGGATCCCATGCGGAGACTGAGAGGAAAGCAGTAGTTTCATTCTTTACCGGTAGAGTACAGTACCCGCCAGTTCCTTGGCCAGCTGTTATTAGGAAGAGGATTGCTTTTTTTTTTGTTTCTTCATGATGTCTCTATGATCTAGTGTTCAGGCCAGAAAAGTTTGACAGCTTCCTTTGCCATTGCTATACTCCTTTTGACTTCCTGGCAGCAGCTCATGTTACTGCTTATAGTACATCCCAAGTATTTGAAGCTGTCCACTTGTTCCACTGCCTCATTTAAAATACACAAGTTTACTTTCTTTATTATTCTTCCGATAGTCAAGGTCTTCGTCTTCTTTCTATTTATCTCCATCTCATATTGCTCACAGCTGTCATTTAACTGCTGTAACATATCCCTTCCTATAATTTTCTCTTTGCTAACAACGCCATATCAACAGCAGAACTAACATTTTTTTCTTTCTAAAAATGTGTCTCCTTTTTATTCAGTATGCTCCATTGCAGTAATGCAATACTACACACATTTGTTGCTACACTGTTTTTACATTGTCTGAACTTAAAACAAAAACTAATAGTAAACTATTTGCAATATTTACAGGGATGTAAAATCAACTGACGGAATAGAGTTTATGAATTATTTAAAATTATCAATACTAATACTATTTTAACTCGAGTAGTATTTTCACTATTTACAATATAATATACTGCCGTGAAGTCTATTGACTTAATATAGGTCGTGAATTGCTTATAATTATTTTAACATATCTAACTTGAATACTAATACTAATACTAATTTTAAGTAGAGTAGTATTTTCACATTTACAATATTTACAGTGATGTTAAATCTATTGATTGAACAAAGTTTCTGAATTCCTTATAGTGTTTTAAAAATAGTTTCTCATGTGACACTGGCCATTTATCTTGATTTCTATACATTCCCTTCTTCAGTCTATCTCTTTGTTTATTCAATTTGACACACGAGTATATTAGGTGATCTACCGTTTGTGCATCTTGAAGGCATGAACACATTGAGTCGTCTTTGATCCCGAAACGGTGTAAGTATGCCTTGGTTTTTCCACTGCCTGAGATCATGGCGGTTACTTCTGCTGTCAGCATGATATTTTGTTTCATCCTCTTACGTACAAATGGGAAGAACTTCTTACATATAGCTCCTTTAAGAGTGTTTTTCCAGTCGTTCTCCCATTCGTTGAACCCTTCTTCTTCTATTTCCGTTACAATTGTGGACTTAGGTTTCCTGTTGTATGCCACTTCAAGGCCATCTTCTGTTGCTGCCTCTTTTGCTGTTTTATCCGCGAGTTCATTGCCCTCTATTCCTACATGAGCCTTGACCCAGAACTAACATTATCTCAACTAATGGGTGCAGGTGTTGGAATTTATGTACAAATCCATCTCGTGAGACGAATTTCACCCAACAATATTTGGCATAAAAGATAACGGGGATTAACAGACCACTAGTTTTTATATATTAGTCTACCAAGAGACAAATTCCAACCCGTAAGATTTTGGCCAGGAGGTCGAAAGTTGCTGAATACAGATGGAGATCGGATGGACGATTTCCTCTACAGTCGTATTGGAATTCCTTTACGTTACGGTAAGTGGGGATGTGAGTCACTTTAAGAACAAACACCGCGGGATGGCGGCTTTAAGACGGGTAGGATGGCAGTCACGGATTTAATCGAATTGCCACTCTCCGCTATTTTGGCAATTTGAAAGCTCGCGGGCGGCTCTAGATTTGCTCGAATCTCGTTTCAGATCCCGGGGAGCGGAACGGGGTTGGAAGAATCGCATGAAATCACTCTGTGATCGCACTAAAACGCTATTAGCAAAATGTAGGTCGCACTCAACATTTGACAAAGCGTACCGCTCCAATAAATGTTACAACTCCGGAGAGAGAGGGATCGTAAACCGACTCTCGCCTGGCCCATCATCGATCTTCCGCCGATACTCGTCAGTGACAGAGTGTTTAATAAAACAGCCAAGAGTAGGCGACGCCAATGGGCCGCTAACAAAGTAATTGAAATGCGACAGAAAAAAAAAACAAAAAAAGCGAAATTCTGTGCCAACACTTAATTAAGAGGCCGTACAAGTGCAGGAATCGGGTTGTGGTTCATCCTTTCTATGTACAAAGGTTATTTAGCCCTTTGAGGCGAAATGACTTTAATGTAATATTAACTTTTTACAATATCATAGACTCACAGAGAATGCTTTTCAGATGTAGTGGATTCAAAATATAAAACCCTTTTCTCGCGGGAAAGCCTTCTGTTAAAAACTATGCTTGTTTCACCTTTATATTAACTATACTGTGTGTGATTTTGATTCTAGGAAAACTAATCACGTTTCTATTGGATATACTTACTATTGGTCATACCGAAATCGTCATATACATGTCACACGTGGAATATTTCTTGTTTTGTCATTATTTATCATAATTTAATCTATAATATTAGACCATGAATTTACGATTTATTAACGAAAAAACTGATCACAAAGATGAAACATCAGATTTCCAATAAATGAACATATATTTTTTCATTCATAAAAAAAAGAAAACAAAAAAATGAAATAAAAAAGATGTGCGTGGAATTGAAGCACGAGTACAAATCATCAGCCTTGTATCAGATGTTTCACCCTAAAATATGAAATATTTGGACTATATTCGGCTGTTTTTACGGTTAGCAATAATGTATGATTTAAATCGCACTGTGGGATAACTATTATGATCTACGGTTACAAACAACTTAGAACAATCAAGAAGTTAAAAAAAATGTTTGATAAAAGGAAAATTTTCAGATATATTTAGGCTGTAATAAAATTACTTACTTACTGGCTTTTAAGGAACCCGAACGTTCATTGCCGCCCTCACATAAGCCCGCCATTGGTCCCTATCCTGAGCAAGATTAGGCCTAATCCATTCTCTATCATATCCCACCTCCCTCAAATCCATTTTAATATTATCTTCCCATCTACGTCTCGGCCTCCCTAAAGGTCTTTTTCCCTCCGGCCTCCCAATTAACACTCTATATGCATTTCTGGATTCGCCAATACGTGCTACATGCCCTGCCCATCTCAATCGTCTGGATTTAATCTTCCTAATTATGTCAGGTTAAGAATGCAATGCATACAGTTCTGCGTTGTGTAACTTTCTCCATTCTCCTGTAACTTCATCCCTTTTAGCCCCAAATATTTTCCTAAGAACCTTATTCTCAAACACCCTTAATCTCTGTTCCTCTCTCAAAGTGAGAGTCCAAGTTTCACAACCATACAGAACAACCGGTAATATAACTATTTTATAAATTCTAACTTTCACATTTTTTGACAACAGACTGGATGATAAAAGCTTCTCAACCGAATAATAGCAGGCATTTCCCATATTTATTCTGGGTTTAATTTCCTCGAGTGTCATTTATATTCGTTACTGTTGCTCCAAGATATTTGAATTTTTCCACCTCTTCGAAAGATAAATCTCCAATTTTTATATTTCCATTTCGTACAATATTCTCGTCACGAGACATAATCATATAGTAATAAAATTATAAAGCGCAATAATATAAATTATCAACAGTAATCTCACTAGACGTTTTGATTTTATCGATAAATCTGCGAGTGGAACACAAGCAGATTTATCTAGAGAAAATCAAAACTCGAGTGGCATTTAATTGACTATTACACGATTATAAGAAAGTATATAAAGATTAGAAGTAAAGAAGTACTCCAATACAATAAAATATTAATTGACTTACGAAAATACAACTGTCTTCAAATGTATTATTGTACCATCTCAGCATTACAAATATTAAGCTAGATGCATGCTAGATGGCAGTAGTGAGCAATGCCTTCTCGTCGAGAAGTTCTCGATCTATTATACACGATGGCAATGTTACTAGTCAAGAAGGCTTTGTTGATTCAGTTCCATTTTTATTAAAATGCAACATTCTACTTCAATTATCCGAATCCCAGTAATCAACGTCACTTGACAGATGATTTTCAATAAATCTTAATATTAAACAATCTCTGATACGTGACTATCCATAATATCATATAGCAGAAGCTATAACATAACCTAACTAATATACACAAGTGTTAGAAAAGTTTTAATTAACAACGATGACATAAAAAATAAATATAAATAATTTTAAAAGAAATAATTATTGAATGTACAATTTTCAAATTTGAATGTGGTTGGTGGTTCAATTGATGTTATATTGGACGTGTGCGTAATAGAAGTGGAACTCGTTGATTTAGGCCTACATGGTGTATTCAACTTATTCAGGATTTCCGAATGGTGCTCTTCATTTATTTGTAAATCGGATTTCAGAAGATGCATAGGTATGATCAGTGATTTTTTATTAATTCTTGTTCTTGAATGCCAATGCGAGTCATATTTGAAACTGCTGTGCATCGACTGGAGTGGTTTGTAATTTTATATATATATATATATATATATATATATATATATATATATATATATATATTTTGACGTCCAGACCAGCGCAGTTTCAAATGTTGGCAAACAAAGAAACAAATGCTAGGGACGCGATAAAATTAAACAAATGCTAGGGACGCGATAAAATTAAACAAATGCTAGGGATGCGATAAAATTGTGCGATAAGCAGCCATGATTGGTTGAAATACGCCCTTTCGTACCGTTTTATTGGTCAAAAGTAGTGTGACGTATTAAGAGTGTAATAGTCGAAGTAAAATGTAAAAAATGCTCAGAAAAATTTTCAAATTTAAGATTTCCCCGGAAATTTTCATTAGTAAATGTATTTGATTTATTATTATATTTTAAGATTCCTTAATGAGTTGTCTGCAGGCTTATTTGCATTTGAATAAATTGTAGTCAAGAGTCCAAAAGGAAGAGACAGACAACCGGACGCCCAGAGACAAATATACAGGTAATGAATACACACGCGCTTAACGCACACATTCCAACTTTTCTTTGCATAGCACTTCCATTAAGTATACTGACGTGACAATCTGATGTTTTCTTTCATGTCGTTAGAACACTGCTATTGTAACACAGCCGAAAGTGTGCATCCCTGTAGAGGTAGTCTCTGTTAGCATATGTAAACGCGCTCTTTTGCAGAGTCTACCTTTGGGATTTATGAAGCAAAAAGAGAGAGAGACGTAAAAACTTTGACAAGCTCACAGCTATCACACCAATCTACTACAGAGAAGTTGTTGGCACAATACCTCTTCATTTACACTTGTATGTTTCCCTGGTTGTCAACTTGTCTCTTGTAGCTTACTCCTGAACAAGATGCAGGGCCAGGTTGTAAAGAATTTAGAAGAAAAATAAAGAAATAAGGTAGCAAGGAAGCTGGAATAAACTAAGACAATATACACAGGAGCATGAATGAGAGGCTTAAATATTACCAGCTGTGCTGGATTCCGCATCCTTGCTCCAAACCCTTCCGCTTCAGACGTAATGTTGTCACTTTTACTTTTTCGGTATGCATAGGATGGCAAATAGTGAAAGAATTATTTACGTTACCATAAAATCGATTTAGGCAGTTTCGTGGAATGTGTGTGTCTTATGTAATTGCTTTCCTGTGTCTATGGGCAGAGACTTCTAACCCCTTATATAAATTGTCATTTTCAGTTTTACAGATAAACTAATCAAGAGACAAAGAACACGAAATATTATGAAGGTGTATTTATACGTGAAAGAAAAATTCGTATTTATTCGACTATAGGACCCTGTTACCCACAGTAATCTCACATTATTTTTTCAAAGTCAAAATACAAAATCTTACAGTGAATTTTTTTATTTCAATTTTTTTTTTTGTAAATTTCAAATTTATTTATTTAATACACAAGGTTTACACAACATCAGGCATATAGTAATTTTGTTTATGCTCGACCATGCCGAAATGTATTAATTATACACCTGGTAGCAGCCCTTTAATGGACCTCATTAAAGTACACCTATTCATTAAAGTTCAGGTGTTCCACCAATCAGAAAATACCATTATAGCAATATGAAAGCGCAGGCATCGATTATTCTCGGATATGCAATCGAAAGACAACTAGTTCTGTTACTATAATAATTAGCGTTAATTGTAAATAATATTCAAATAAATTCAATTTGTCATCTCGTTTTTCAATGTCTAATTCAATTTCAAGGTTATATCAAGATTAATGTTTATTTTACTCTCTAGATTGTATCAAGGTCAATGTCGACATTTGTTTCTCGGAAAAAAATCAATACTTTCGCGTCTGCGCACATCTCACAATTTACGAGGTATTGCACAAGGTCAGTTCTGCTCCTCAGTCAGATAAGAATAACATGAATACTTATGAATAATTTCAAGTTAGAAATATGGTCGAGCATAAAAAGTCGTATGAAACTTGCCTTTAATGATAATTAAGACACTCGTATGAAAATTATGAAACTCGCTTGCGCTCGTTTCTTAAACATACTTGCGTCTTAATTACTATCATTATAGGCTCGTTGCATAATGTAATATTATGTTACAATTATTAGCAAAATAAATAAATAAATAAATAAATAAATAAATAAATAAATAAATAAATAAATAAATAATATACAATCTCTCTCTTAACCGAGTCATAGAGTTTTAAAAATTCAATTTCATGTATGTCGAAAGCTTTATCGAAATCACAACAGGGCTGTTTTGTAGCCAGTAAATCACGCTAAAAAAACACTGGAAGAGAAGAATTCTAATGATATTAAGAGTCACTTAGGGCCCAATTAAAACTGACTGTTTCACTTGATATCGCACTGTCTGTGTACGAAGAAGAAAACATAGCGGCAGCCATATGACAGGCAATTTATGACGCAAGAATCAATGATGATGAATTGACTTGAGTAGTCACGGTCATTTCTCTTGCTTGCGCGGTGTAATGCCGGGATCGCGTGACAACGGGGCCCGCGCAAGAGAGAAAAGGGGGGGAAAAAAAATTAAAAAAGAAACGCACCGCAGGAGAGGGGTGGGGTATTAGAGCTCATTCTATATCCAATATTTCAAACTATTCTTTTATAACATGCGTTATATACCACGAAGGATAGTATAAAAACAAGACGCATCCGGTCGTTTTCATGCTTTAAGTTGTCCGGGCAATCACGTGAGGGAAGGAGCCAGCCCGTGCGGAACTCAGGGGTGGTATCCCATGCTAACACTGCGATGTGCTGCCCCCCAGAAGGGCGCGTATCATGTTATTATGCAGACGATAGCATCGCTCTGCAACACATGAAGACATGAAGAAGCCAGATAACCAACTTCCAAAGCTTTGCCAGCGATTGCCCCTTGGAAATTCTATGCCAGAAGGGAGGTGTAGATGTGTTTTCCTTAGAGATTCAAATGCACGTAAACTTGGAGGAAAGGTAAAGAGATTGGAAGCCGATAACTTCCATGCTTCGATACTACAGATATCTTGCGGTGTGACGAGAGTATCGAATATAATCGATATCTTCTCGAAGTATGGTATATTTGGAAGCAAATACTAAAATGTTCTATAATATAATATACAGTGTTTCGCACTCCATTAACAAACTTTAATTCGATGTTCAGAAGAATTTCGTGAATGTTTTGAGGTAATAAAAAATAAATAAATTGTTAACTGCCTCCCATTGGAGGTAGCCCAGAAGGACTCAGTATACTCTCCTACATGAATTTTACAATATTAAGTGTGTACATAAATTTTGTTGAAAGAAAATTAAAATAAACATATATGAATTATGAAGTGAAGAAAAATAAATTAAACAGAGTGAATATGATGACTCAGAATTTGGCAAGAGCGTTTCAAAACTGAAGTTATGATGTCAGTAGTAAGTGTCTGGTAGTACAAAAGTCTTCCTGAAGCTTACAAAGAACTTGGGAATCACACCACGAGCTCCAATAAGAAGACCAATTACCTCAATGTCTTCAAGCTGGTATTTTGCTTTGAAGTAATCAACTGTCGGCAGATAAATGTTGATCTTTTCTTGATTGACATCCTTCGGCTGGCTACTCCCCGTTCAATCCTTATGGTAGGATCAATTATATATCCTTTCTTGGTAGTCTGGGAAGACGCTATGATGTCAATACGTCTAGAGGAGCCATTAGTAGCAAGGCGAAAAACTTCCTCTTCTACTATCCAAGACTTTTTTTTTCAAAGCAGTTGCAATTAAGTATCGAACATGATGGTGTCTGGCATTTCGGAGTAGTAAACCTCTGTTACACTGACGTTGGACGTGGGCAAGGGTTTCAGTCTCCGGGCAGCCATGCCTGCACCGGGATCCGTTCAAAGAGCGACCAGGTACTCCTCTAACTGCTGCTAAATTGGCATTTATTTTGAGGCAGGTTACCCATTCAGATGTAGATAGTCCAGACTTATTAAAAATCCAGGCGTTGGCTTTAGGTACTTGGCTGTACAATTCTACACCTCTGCCTCTTCCAGGCATTACTTTCCAAGATTCGAATTCTGCATTTCTTAATTCCTCTCTTAATTTCCTAGTCACAGATTTACGAAGTTCAACTGGACAAGGGAGACTTAGATGTTGACAGGAAGAATTAAGTTCAGACATCAAAGGTCGCATACTATTTACATAAGGATTTTCATTTAATATTAAAGTGATGCAGATGTTGCAGTGTTGAAAGAACGCTTCCCATGATGCTCTGACTAGTCCCAAACCTCTGTATTTTTTGCTTGCATATAACATACTAGTAGGTGTATCAGATGGCAACATAAGCATTTGTTTAACAGAACTACTGTTACCCACTGTCGATATAGGAGAAAGCCAATGTCTACATACTTAGATATAACAAGCGGAGCAAATCCCCTGCAATCGGCAAGCATCATGTTTAGGTAGAGAATGAAAAATAAGGAATATTATGAACAGTAAAAAATCGATCATACGGGAATATATATTTGTTGTTGTTTAGTCAACTGTCCGAAGACAGATTTGTACCTCAAAAGTGACACAAATAAGGCATCACTTATGAGGCAACAAAGCCACGAATTAATGGTCTGTCTGAGAACAAAACTTCGTGTTTATTTATCTTATACCATAACACTGATATTTAAGATAACTTACATCCTAAGACCTTTGAATTCCAAATTTGAATGTTTGTTTTGTATACCGTCGTTTCGATTTTTTAGTTTGTCAATTCTTGCAGCTTACTTTCAGTTATGCATCTTTTAGTAAATAGATGTGGCAACTCTTCCTTCACATGGAGATGAAGGTAAATCGTCAGTTTTTCTAAACGAGTGTTGAGTAGTAGCTGCTCCTAATGATGATATCAAGAAAAAATCCCCGTATATTATGCCGACAAAACTTCGTTAATAACTATGTCTTCAACAGTATTTGTTAAAGTTCCTGATAGAAAACATCAGACGGACTTCTGAGAGAATATTACATTTACAATTGAATATCTTTTCTCTACACAGATTCAGACCTAAGACTGTGGCTTTCAAGCAGTCTTAGTCATTGCTTACAGTACATCGTGATCACTAGAGACCGGATTTTAAAGGAAATCCTCCCTTTTTTTATTTCAACACGAAACATGAAATAATTAACTACGAAGTTCAAAACTAACTTTCACCGACCAAATTATGTGGTTTTGACTTCCTTTCCTCCCCCCCTTTTAGTTTGTATTCTCTTTTTTTTTCTTTTTTAAAAACATCTCTTATTCTGGTCTTTTTTTGACAGAATATCGCTAACATTTAGATAATTTTCCTATATTTTTTTTTCGATAGGCCTATAGCTTCCTGAGCAAGCGAAAATAAATATTATTCTTCTTCTGATTCCAGACATTCAAAAACTAATAAAGTGTGCTGATTTAGAGTTCAGGACAAAAAAAATTACCTCTGGTTTCAGTTGATGTTGAGAGGTCATTTTCTGTTTATAAAGATCTTCTGCATTCAAAGGGGCAGAATCATATTGAAATATATTGAAATGTTGAGTGTGATCAAATATAACACTTTCCTTATGTTGTGAAGCGATAATATAAGCTTGTGTGAGCTATGTGTATCCATGAATGTGCTAAAGTGTGTTTTCAATTAAAATGGCATCATTTTGACGGAGTAATATAGTCCTTTTTTAAGTCCATTTTTTGGCTGTATTAAATACAACACTTTCCTTATGTTGTGAAGAGATAAATGTAAGAATGTGTGTGCCATGTATATCCGTGAATGTGCTGACGTGTGTTTTGGGGAGTAATATAATCATTTTTCAAGTCCTTTTCTTTGGCTATAACTATCCCTTTTTTGTCATTTTTTGATGAAAAATTTTCTGTAGTAATGTCACGAGAGGTCTGAGATTTGCCGATAAATTCACGAGCGAATTATTTATTAGGACTATTTCGTGAATAAAATAAAAATGTAAATAATATATCCCTAAAATTCGATCACAAAATGTTAATAATTGTATATTAACGAATACTTAACCTATTCAGACATTGTGAAGTTGAAATACTCGTGGATGAATATCGATTACTGCAATAAAGAAATTCGATGTTATTATTCAGTAATGCCAATTCAGAAAAGCGAAATACAGGTTTAACAATGTTAATTACATGTACTGCACGTTTCTCTTATTATTATAACATAAATACATTTTCATTATCTGCTGAAATCATATTTTAATTTAACAGTAACAGTGGGGACAGCTATATACCAATGCTTATGTATTCACAGCGAGACATGTTGCTACACAGTGAAGCCGTCTCTGTCTAGATAGGCCTAATTAAAACACGAAATTTATTACGCCATACGGAAGGCAGTTTCATCAAAGACCTTATTATTACTATGAAAGGTCTTATGATGTTACATAAATTTGAACATCTGACTTTCTATTAATTGTTTAATTTCATTCACAAAATACAAATTTTATAAGGCTACAATATTATAGGTTAAGTTACCTCTGGGAGCAGGACCAATGTCAGCTGATTTCGACCTTTACAAACAGTGCTATACGAAAGTATTTTTATAGCTCGACAAACGCATTCTCGCTGTAGTGTGTAACGGAACTAAAGCTGCATCTACACAGTTCAATATTCCAATCGCGTATGCGTGCAATCTGGGAAGAATATTGAAAGAATCAAGTTTAAAAGGTACGTTCAATTAAGGTACATGAAGATTTTGTGTCTACATGGTGCGCCGTTTTAAACGTCGTCTTCACTGCGTAAATATATTAATTAATGTTAAATAGCAATCTTGCATTCATTGCTTTAAAGTTAAAAGAAAAGTTTAACCGTGTAGTTGCATCTTAATATATTCATGATCATCAATTTACGGGGAAAAAGTTGGCGACAACGACTAAACAAAAGAACGACCATGCGATAAATTGATAGCGATAAATCTAGTTGCAAAAATTATCGCAAAGTGTGACTGTGATTGGTTGGAATTCAAAATTTCATTACACTTGATTGGTCGAAAATGGAATGACGTCATATAAACGAAATAGTCCCTTTAAATCCGGTCTCTAGTGATCACCATACCGGTACTACCATTTTATTATTTCCTTAAGTATTCATACTCAATTTGCAAACAAAATAAATTCTCTAGTGTCGCCCTGCCGCTAATTTTTTCATCGTCTCCCAATAGTGTGATATTTACGTGACATTTATGATACCGATCTTGAGGCTACAGAATGCTGTTCGAGTAGGCTAGAGAAATTTTAGAGAAAAACTCTCGAAACGGCTTCCGGTTTATTCCGAACGAAAATTATCCCCGTCAGTATGTACTACACACATGCATAATGTATGTGAATGCATGCACACACGCATGTATGGGAGCGTGACGTGCGTGAACTCTGTGCGTGTGCGTGTGGCCATGTACGCATGATCCCAGAGAAATTACATGTTATTAAACAAGCAAGGGCCTCCATGAAACTTCGTGTAATAAACAAGTTACAGCAAGTTTGTGTGTAGGAAACTTCTCCCTTCTAGGGAATGATTATGGAGAGGAGAAATCGAGGGGTGGGTTGGAACTGAACGCAAAATTGAATAAGACGTCAAACAAAATGCAATGTAAGGTCTTTGAAATAAGATAAGTATAATATTAATATTGGAATAGATTGTTTTCAATGATTTTTCTTTTAATATTCTCTGTATATGTCTCAACTTTAGATTTTCACCTTTTCTCTTTCGCACACATAATAATAATAATAATAATAATAATAATAATAATAATAATAATAATAATAATAATAATAATAATAATGTTATAAAACTTTCTCACATGTTTCTCCGTCACATATCCACACCTCTGCCAGGCGTATTTTAGCAAGTCTTTGAAGACAGGTGAATGAAACTGGAGTTACACAACAGAATGTAATGTCATTATGAAGCCCCTCGTGGACTGTGTCTGGAATGTTTTCACAGATAATTTTACGTCTGAAATATTCTTCTAGCCTTCGAATTACAATTTTATATTGCCTAAAAAAATACACATACAAGTGTAGCACAAATCTTGTAGATTTTGGAGGAATAATTTATGTTTTAATTGCCTTACCATGTAACGTACTGTTTACTCCTTCATCAGTAAATATAGTGTCGTCTATTTTTATTTTATTGGGTTATTTTACGACGCTGTATCAACATCTAGGTTATTTAGCGTCTGAATGATATGAAGGTGATAATGCCGGTGAAATGAGTCCGGGGTCCAGCACCGAAAGTTACCCAGCATTTGCTCTTGTTGGGTTGAGGGAAAACCCCGGAAAAAACCTCAACCAGGTAACTTGTCCCGACCGGGATTAGAACCCGGGCCACCTGGTTTCGCAGCCAGACGCGCTGACCGTAGTGTCGTCTATCTGACCACTCCAGGAATCCAGACGTAGTAGAGTGTCTTTCTTAACATCCGGGAAAAATACATCTCTTAATCAAATGTAAACTTCATCTTACGATGTTTGGTGACGTATTTAAATTCATCTCTTAATCATCTTCTCACGTGATTTTTTGTCAGTTTACCGAAATTATTTGCATAAACCACGACATTGAATGGCTTATTTTTGTCCAAATTCCCCTTTCGGTTCTTGTAAGCATATCGTCGTTGTTCCTGAAATAACTCCTGTGTGCAAAATATACAATTTTTCAGTAGGAGGAGAAAACACATTTATTCTTCCTATGGCAACCGTATAGGGGATTGTGAATTCTTATATTTTCGAAAAAAAGAAATATAATTACATATATAATAATAATAATCCGCGGCGCTACAGCCCGTGAAGGGGCTAGACCGACCAGATGGCTGCTGACCTCACACCCAAATGCCGAAGCAGAGGTGGACGATCATCCAACCAGAATGGAGGTATCGTATAGTTAGCACGATGATTCCCTCAGCCGTTATAGCTGGTATTCGCAACAGGATTCCGCTACCTATCGTAGCTCCCCAAGTGCATCACGATGCTGGGTGGGCACCGGTCCCACACACTGGCCGAAATTTCATGAGAAAAAATTTTCCCCCATGAGAACTCGAACCAGCGCGCATTCCGTAACGCGAGTCCCAGGCAGGATGCCTTAGACCGCGACGCCACGGCGCGGGACATACTTACATATAGGAGATTTTATTATTTGCTGTATCATTATTTAAGTTATTTAACAGAGCAAAAATCTGAAAATCGATAAATATGTCACATAGGAGTTATTGCAGGAACAACGACGATATGTACAGTCGTGATCCTAGACTTTCAGCTGCAGGTGTACGAATTAGTGACAGATATCATGGATATCACTACTACTATATATATTTTGTATACTGTCACTACATTTTGTTATGCTATTATTTTTATTATAAGCCTACTATCAACCAACTTCAGTTCTCAATATATTCTCTGATAAATTCTCTTCCTTCTCCAATTACCAACAACCAAAAACGTATTTAAAAATAGGCTTAAGGACTTTACTAATAGACGATAATTATACACAGTATGTAAAGGATGTAAATGATATTTTGTTATTGAAGTGTTGTATCAGTGAAGAATTATGTTGTGTCAGTGAAGTGTGTTGTGTCAGTGAAACGTGTTCCTGTCAGTGAAGCTTTATACCTTATAGTGGCAGTGCAAAGTATTTGAACAGTGAAATGTTTTTGAAGTGTTAGTGAAATCAGGATAGAATCAGTGAAATGTGTCGTAGTTCCAGTGCAGTGAGTGAGTTGACAGCGAAATGAGTGTAATGTGGAAAGGTACTTGTGCAGATATGAACATATCATACTCGTGGGTTTTAGTTCAAACTTAGATTTAAGATACAAATTAGATTTATTTTAAATGTTATTTTAAGTGATCGTGCTTAATTTAATTTAGGATAATCCCTATTATTATTATTATTATTATTATTATTATTATCATCATCATTATTATTAATTATTGTTAGTATTAATTATTGGTATTATTATTAAGTGTATTTTTAATTAATAAGTTTATTATTGTCATTATTGTAGGGATTCGTAAGAAGCTGTTTTTTACGGTGATGGGTTGTTAGCCCTTCGCCCAGGGCATGTAGCACGTATGGGCGAATCCAGAAATGCATATAGAGTGTTAGTTGGGAGACCGGAGGGAAAAAGACCTTTAGGGAGGCCAAGACGTAGATGGGAGGATAATATTAAAATGGATTTGAGGGAGGTGGGATATGATGGTAGAGATTGGATTAATCTTGCACAGGATAGGGACCGATGGCGGGCTTATGTGAGGGCGGCAATGAACCTTCGGATTCCTTAAAAGCCATTTGTAGGTAAGTAAGTAAGTAAGTAAGTATTATTGTCATTACTGAGTGTAATTAGTTACCACTGCCACCGGGTATATACCCATTGCAGTGTGAATAAATACATACATACAAAATAAGTCCTCCATTTTGTAATAGTTGCGACAAGTTCTACATAGGACAGACAGGCAGATCATTCCAAACACGTTACAAAGAACACATTAAAGCTATAACCAGAGGACACAATACATCTACATACGCCGATCACATAACCAATACTAACCATACATACAATAACATAAATACGGACATGAAAATCCTACACACACAACCCAAGAACCAAAAACTCAACACACTGGAACAATATGAAATATACAAACACAATAAAACACACCCCGATCAAATCCTCAACACACAGATCAATTTCAGCACACACACACTATTCGACTCCACAATTCAACACCTTCCAACAATAAAACACACCCTCCTAACAGGCAGAGAAGTTCGAGATGACGCCGCGATCTAGTAGGCTCTGATGATGGTGCGTGAAGCACTGAAACAGCTGTAAGCCGGACGGATATTTCATATTTAACACGAGTAAGTCCACTAGTTCATCAATTAACCAAAATAAGTCGTCAAAAAATGTTGAAAATGTGTTTTAGAAAATGCCTACAGATGTGTTTCTGTTGAATGTTTTTCTTGTGTATTCGTTGCAATCTTCGCAGCACCAAAAGCTTATGCAACTAACACGCAGAGACCGGATTCAGGTACAGAATTTAAGGCCATTAGCTGGGATGCTCTTAACATGTTCCATTAGCCGCAAGGAGAAGTGTTTATTTAGGTGGCATTGATCGCTGATGTTTCTCGTATTCGTAAATAAATAACGCGAAATAGCGTCTCCCAGTCTGGGAGATTCCGCCCCAACTCGCGATCGGTAGCGGCGATGCAGTCTAGGGGAACTCTCCACGATGGAAGGGGGAGGGGAAGGGAGAGAGCAGCGTGAGTTGCTCCGCAAACCGCTGTTTGCTGATGGAAATGAGCTGTTCTTATTAGCGAAGTGGTTGTGGCACATTCTTAAACTTTCTAGTTTTAAAAATGTGTATCAATTTTGTCTCTATGATGTTTGGTTAATTAATTAGCTAAGGTTTTATTGGCCGGATACATCCTTTCTTTAAACCGGAGTGAAGTCCTGCAAGTGTCAATCCATCACATTCTGTCAATTTTATATGAGGGGCTCACAACCAGAATGGACCAAGTCCACCAGTGGTCAGTTTGTGGATTAATACAATCTCGGATGAAGAAAACTTAGATTTATTCATTGCCATAACAAACCAAGTCCATAACTCATTTGTTACTCCACAGAGGGCAGCATTTCCTATGGAAGATGAAGGTTGCTAAGCGTGAGCCAGGAACTTTAGGACTCAATTTCTGAAAGTTATTCCAGAAGGACTTGATCCACTCTGGTTGTGAACCCTTCATATATTTGTCGTGTAATACCGATTCGAATTTAGCCGTAGAGTTTGACTATTATTTTTCACACAGTCAGTAAGCTGTGTCTTTGATTTTAAAATGTTTCATACCCTCAGTCTGCAGATGGTTTTTTCTCCATGTACAGTTTTGCAGCATTTTACAGCAGTAATGTTAACACAAATTACACTCAAAACGGAGATATTTTCAAAACTCTTGCATAAAAATGAAGCTGATTAACGAAGCTAAGTGCCAAACTACAAACAGTGCCCTATTGCTTAAGAAAGTTAATTTAAAGCTCCAAGATCGTAATATTTTTTTTTTTATTTTAGTAGGTTATTTTACGACGCTTTATCAACAGCTCAGGTTATTTAGCGTCTGAATGAGATGAAGGTGATAATGCCGGTGAAATGAGTCTGGGGTCCAGCACCGAAAATTACCCAGCATTTGCTCGTACTGGGTTGAGGGAAAACCCCGGAAAAAACCTCAACCAGGTAACTTGTCCCAACCGGGAATCGAACCCGGGCCACCTGGTTTCGCGGCCAGACGCGCTAACCGTTACTCCACAGGTGTGGACTATTTTTATTTTTATGTTTGAAATTTTTCAAAAAATAAATGACAGTTTTCCTTAATGGGACAAGATTTTCTTAAAATATTTTCAAAGAAATGTTAATAACTTTGAAAGGTAGCCTATATACATAAATATAGAACTAAAAATACGAATTCTCTACGTTTGTCTGAACCTAAATGTAAAACCAATGCAGCTTTTTATCATAGCACGAGTCAAGGTCCTAGATTATTAAACAAGTTTTATTCTAATATTATTTTAACCACGAATCCTGTCCAAAATAATAAAAAAAAAATAAAAAAAATTGTATTGGATTTATAGTTTGGGTTTAAACATATTAAATATTTTTTAATCTGTATTCACTCTCAATTTTAATTTTATTTTTGTCTGTATTGGAATCCCCTCCTGAGCACGAGTCTTACTCATTCAGGAGTGGGCTAGTTTATCTCACATTGTATTAACTTGTATTCATTTCAAACTTGCTAGCAATAAAATAAATAAATAAATAAATAAAAGATAGGGAAAAACTCTTATCACAGCTCATTCTGTGTTCCTTTATGAGTAAGACAGTGAAAGAAATTTTGCTCTATTATAAAAACTGCGGCCCAAGGACTAAAACAAACAAATTTCAGTTTTCGCTTTTAAAAAATTACCCCCTCTGCCACCAAAAATATTTGGTTTTATTTTATGTGAAAATCCTTAATTTTGTGCCAAGTAAGTAATCATGGAAAAAAATAGTTTAAAAAAATTAATAAAAATTGCAAATTTTTCTTCAAGAGTAGATAAATACCTTCAGACTATATTAACACAATTCAGAGAATGCCGAGTTTTCTCAATGATCAGGTGTCAAAAGTGTGTAAAGAAAGTGTTCCAAGCATAAAGTCATAAGGTTTTATTACAGATTTCAGACTCGAATGCTTTTGTACAGCTGTATCACGTAGACAATGTAGTCTACTTAGGCCTACTTACCATATACAAAGAGAGGCAGCGAAAAGTTGCCGCACTATGCTGGGGACGTCGGGAAAGAGATTGCCCGCAATCCATTGCTCGACTCATCGGCAAGCACATCGTAATGAAACTGAACGCCCGCTAACGCTGCTACAGCTTACCGGTGAATCCAGCAATGAATTGCGGGCAATCTGTTCCCCGACGTCCCCTGCATAGTGCGGTAACTTTTCGTTGCCTCTATCTCTATATTATTTCGGTTCATGTTCGTTGTGACCTAGCTCCTCTGTATTTTTCCGGTTCCATCCATAGCAAGTAAAAGGAAGACAAATAATTTATTTATTTAATCTGACAGGATTAAGGCCATAAGGCCTTCTCTTCCATCCTACCAGATAGCACATATAAATGCAAAAAAGAAATACAAACACTGATGAAAATAATACAAATTAAGTTAAAGCCCTATAGAGGGTCAACAGAGTCAAAAGAACACTATAGAGCTCTCATCGAGCTAATACAAGAAAAAAGAAAGAAAACAGAGATAGCAATGATGATATTGATGACTGATAATAATAATAATAATAATAATAATAATAATAATAATAATAAATTATATATTAATTGAGATTGTGTGCACTCGTTGTGGGTCTCTGGCGTTTCGTCAGCCCACGCGAGTTGTGTGGATATAAAGGGAAAAGTTGAGACGGTGTCGGGTGGAGTTCCCGGGTAGCTCAGTGGTAGAGCGCTGGTACGTTCAACCAGAGGTCCCGGGATCGATACCCGGCCCCGGAACAATTTTTCCCTTGAAATTATTCAAATCTGCTTTACAGGGAGCGTCACCTGAAAGACTAGATTTGCATTATATATTAATTGTCAATTTTACAATAGCATAGTTACAATATTTACTATATGTCATGGGTTAAGGCGAAGTTGCGCAACCTGACAGGTGTTCAACAAGCAATTCCATGAACTAGACTGTGATTTTTTAATTTAAATTTGAATTTTGATATTGTCCAACAGTCTCTGACATTAACTTAGAAAGCATGATCTATACAGTGATCTATACAGTTGCCACGTTCAAACGACGTGAGTACTTTCAATTATCCAATCCGATTACACTTTTACATTTGATAATCTCCTATTTCTATTTCGTATTTACTTATATATTTCAGACATAATTCATCACTCATTGGACTCTACTGAACAAGAGTTCCACAGAATATTATGAAGTTTAATTACAACACTACGTGGTTTTTAACATTATTTTAATTTTATGACTTGTAATATTACATTTTAATTATGGAGATGTTTTGTACACCATTAATCTTAAACAGTTTATCTACCACCAATGTAATGGCTACACAGTTTGATATTGAGATATTGTATAATTATGCCTGGAGATGCCTGAATGGGCGAAAACGTTTGCAATTTGTAATTCATGTATATAAAACTTAATGACCATATAAAATAAGTCATTATTTTACATTGATTTGTTATTTGACTGAGTAACAAATATTATATTGTGTTTATCTAAGTCTCTGACATGGTCAGGGAGAGAATTCCAGAGGCGTGGAATAGATATGCTGAAAGATGATGAGTAGAAGGATGTTCTGTGCAGAGGAATAGAGAGAAGGTACATGTTCCGGGTTCGAGGTAGTGAAAGGTAAACAAAACGAGATGCTAGGTAAGAGGGTGTGGAGGTGTGGATGATTTTAAATAGTAATAAGAGAGAGTTGAAGAATATTCTTTCTTTAAGTGGACTCCAAGAGAACAATTCTAGTGACGGTGTTACATGATCGAATTTTCTAATGTTACAAACGAAACGAACGCAGATATTGTGAACACGCTGTAGTCTATGGGCAAGATCAGTATTTAGATTCGTGAATAGAGAATCGCAATAATCGAAGTGGGGCATCACTACAGTTTGGATCAGGTTCTTTTTAAGGCTGAGAGGTAAAACGTTGGTTAAGTGTCTGAAGGAATGAATTATGGAAAAAGTTTTCTTACATATGTAGGTCACTTGACTTTGAAAATTTAAATTTGAATCTAAATATACCCCTAAATTTTTTACTGTATTACTATATGTCATTGTAGTATTATTTATTTTTGCATTTGATACAGTGACTAGATCTATTTTGTTTAACGCTCGTTGGTGGCCCATTATTATAGCTTGTGATGAAAGAGAAAAAAATGAAAGAGAGAAAGTATTTTAGAAGGAATGAAATAACAAATGAAGAGAGAGTCTCAAAGATAAACAAGATGGAACAGAGTGAGAAAGTAATGGAAATAGGCTAAAGTAGAATGAAAATACATATAAGAAGAGTAAAAGGTAAAAAAAAGGTATCCCCGTAACATGCCATGAAGGCACTTGGGGGGCATGGAGGTAGAGCCCCACGCTTTCCATGACCTCGGCACTAGAATGAGGTGGTGTGGTCGGCACCACGCTCTGACCGCCTTTTACCCCCGGGAAAGACCCGGTACTCAATTTTATAGGAGGCTGAGTGAACCTCGGGGCCGTTCTGAAAGTTTGGCAACGAGAAAAAATCCTTTCACCACCTGGGATCGAACCCCAGACCTTCCAACATATAAGAAGAGAAAGAACTAAATAAGAAGAGGCAGAAAATTTGGAAAAATGATCAGAAAGAGAAAATGAGTAAATAAATAATGTGTAAAGAAATAGCAAAAACGAAAGGAGAGAAAGAAGAAATGAGATTGAGGACAAGGATGGTTGCCCCTTCTCTTAATTGAGTGGTTCGTAGAAACCCTATGCGGGCACAAGAATATCGGGTCTTAATTGCTGCTATGGTCGTCTCCTGGAGACAGTATGTAAGCCGCTTACTGAAATACTACGTATACTCCACGAGGCGACTTCCAGTGACCTCTCCTTTCCTATCTCGCGTCGCAGAGACCCGAGTACAAACTTCTGAACAAAATAATAATCGACAAGACGAATAAATAAATAATTGATACATTTCGTATTATTACATACTCCTGCACAGTGGCTCAAGAGACAAGATTTCTGAGTACAGACTACTCAACATTTGATCTTACAAAATAACAATCGACAAGAGAAATGAATAAATAATGAATGCGTTTCGTAGTATTACATGCTTCTGCAATGCGACTCAAGGGACAAAATTTCTAGCTAGAAATCCATAGGACAGAATAATTGAAATCAGCCTTCACCTCATTCATTCATTCATTCATTCATTCATTCATTCATTCATTCATTCATTCATTCATTCATTCATTCATTCATTCATTTATTTTATTCCATAGATCTTACATGAGCAATGAAGCTTTAAGATGTGGAACATGTCAACATTTTACAATATTACAATTACAATTTTTACAAATTTTTATAGTTTTACAATTTAGTAATTTTCTACAATTTTTACAATGTTGTACAATTTTTTTACATTTTGGCGAGATGTAGTGAGATGAAATGAGGTCCGAGGATTCGCCAAAATATTACCCGGCATTTGCCTTTTCGGTGGGGGAAACCTCGGAAAAACCCAACCAGGTAATCAAATCAAAGGGGGTAATCAAATCAAAGGTGTTGATGCCAAGGACTCGCCATAGACCATCCGGCTTCAGTCCCAGTGTTTTATCAACAGTAATCTCACTAGAGGTTTTGATTTATCTAGAGAAATTCAAAACTCGAGTGGGATTTAATTGACTATTACACAATTAGAAGAAAGTATATTAAAGATTAGAAGTAACGAAGTACCCCAATACAATAAAATATTAATTGACTTACGAAAATAATAATGCACCTTCAAAGATATGACTTTTTCTCATTCTGAATGCTTTCGTGTGAAAATGATGAACTGAACCACACATTTTAACAGTAAGTGGGACACTTGAGTTTGTGATCATGATGTAAAAATGACTATTACACTTTTACTACGTCACACTACTTTTGACCAATAAAACGGTACGAAAGGACGTCTTTCAACCAATCATGGCTGCTTATCGCGTCCCTAGCATTTGTTTAGACTATTTTTATCACTACCCTAGCATCTGTTTCTTCAAACTGCACTGGTCTGGACGTCAAAAACAGAAAATTACAAACCACTCCACTCGATGCACAGCAGTTTCAAATATGACTCACATTGGCATTGAAGAACAAGAATTAATAAAGATCACTAGTCATAGCTATGAATCTTCCCTGAAACCCCATTTACAAATAAATGAAGAGCAGCATTCGGAAATCCTGAATAAGTTGAGGGATACACCATGTACATCAACGAGTTCACTTCTTTTACGCACACGTCCAATATCACATCAACTGAACCACCAACCAATAAAACATTCAAATTTGAAAATTGTACCTAATTTCAATAATTGTTTCTTTTAAATTTATTCATGTTTATTTTTTATTTCATCATCGTTAATTAAAATGTTTCTTGTTTCTTCCATCATACCTAATTAAAACTTTTCTAACACTCGTTTATATTATTTAGGTTATGTTATAACTTCTGCTATATGATATTATGAATAGTCACGTATCAGAGATTGTTTAATATTAAGATTTATTGAAAATCATCTGTCAAGTGACATTGATTACTGGGATCTAGATGATTGAAGTGGAATGCAACTGTTTTAATAAAAATAAAACTGAATCAACAAAGCCTTCTTGACCAGTAACCGTCCACAGAGTTCAATGAAAATTCCATAATTGGCACAACTGATAAGAAAAAAGCTAACCATAACACACTACTACCATCTACTAGCGTAATATTTGTAATGTTGAGATGGTACAAATTTGAAGACAGTTTTGTATTTTCGTAAGTCAATTAATATTTTATTATATTGGGGTACTTCGTTAGTTCTAATCTTTAATATAGCTACTTTCTTCTAATCGTGTAATAGTCAATTAAATCCCACTCGAGTTTTGATTTTCTCTAGATAAATCAAAACCTCTAGTGAGATTACTGTTGATAAAACACTAAGGTGAAGGCTGATTTCAATCATTCTATCCTATGGATTTCTAGCTAGAAATTTTGTCCCTTGAGCCGCATCGCAAAGCATGTAATACTACGAAACGCATTCATTATTATTATTATTATTATTATTATTATTATTATTATTATTATTATTACTGACCACTAAGTATGTGATTCTATAATAATTTTTCTGTACGTGCATGAATATAGATACTTCTAGATCTTCTCCCTAGAAGAATAAAATTATTAGGTTTTATCTCAGTTTTAATCTTAATCTTTAGATGAGGGTAACTACTTATTAGTTATTCATTTAATAATAATATTTTAGAAAAAATGATTCGATATTATGTGCCAACGAACTTTTAAACGCCAGGAATTGACATGTCTAAAATTGTAGCCAAGAAAAGAAAGATGAGATAAATAAATGTAAGAAAGTCAGCTACCTAATGGGGTTTGAAATATCTCGTGCTCTAAAACCTTTTAATAGAACAGAATTTCTCAAAAGAGTAACGATTAAAATAGCTTAAATAACTTGTCCATAAAAAGTTTTTAATTCTCAAAAACTACGAATTTCTCAACCAAGTATCGAGAGAAGAATTTAGAAAATTTCTGATTATATTCAAGAGGAAGATTAAAAAAAGAAGCAAGAAAAATCGTATAATATTCACTGGCTCTTGATGACAGCAATGACATTATTGATACAGCAAAGCTTGAGATTTTTATCCGCAGAATTGATCAAGATGTTAGTACAGGAACCACCACTGGTTGTAGTTTTCATGCCAAGTACCTTTCCTCCGTCTCCTTACTTCATAGGTTGTCTGTCGTATGTAATCTCTAGCTCCAATGCCTCTTTTGTAGTTATATAATTTGTCGTCTAAAATCCACCATTACTGCCATCTACCAATCTTTTGACAACATGCGAGACAGACCTATCACGGCGGACAATCGATTCGGCGTGGTACAAATAAAAGAGCTACCCTATTTTTCGAAACGGAAACGGTAATTAAAGGGGAATTATTGAGAGTGTTGTTGGAATTATGAGGGTAAAACGGGAGAACACCGAGAAAAACCCTAACAATTGGTTTTATTCACCACAAATATAACTCTGCTACCGCTGGGATTTGAACTCGTGTCCGCCGCGGTTATCGTAAACAAGCTCTCTGCCAAGTGAGCTGCCAAGGGTGGTGATTTTTTTACTTTCATGAAATTTCATTTAGATTACATCCTAATTCGGTTTAGAATGATTACGAGCCTTTATGTGACGGGCGTGGTGACTAGAATTTGAGGAGACGGCATTTTAATTTAACGTAATTTTGAAGCTCAACAAAAGACTCTTACACGAGAAAACGTCTTAAATTAAATTTGCACATCAAAGAACATAAGACAAATAACTAATTATAATTTAATCGGATTGTGTGCTGGAGTAGGATCACGTCGCTGACCGTCTGCACTCCGTTAATCACAGAGCCCCGTATTAACTTTGAGATGCTCAATTAGTCACAAGGTAAACGCTGACTGTAAAGCACTAAAGCCCCAACTCCGGAACTACTTTGCCGAGGACCCCATCTGTCCGTCCAACACTTGCAATTAAGTTTATTATTATTAAACTGCTTAATACTGTGACAGAACCAGCATCAACCCACTCAGCTGGCGGCTTTTCACCGAAGGATCCAGGAATCGATTCCCGGCTGATTCTGTGAGCATCCTAGTGGTCAAATACAATGACGAATTAATACACTACTGTCTGTGAAAATTGCATCACCAGGAAGGAATCATGAGAACGGAATCAAATTTATTTTACATATTACTAAGAATTGATGTACACAAATAATCAACGTTTCAGACCAATACACATGAATACACATGGGTACAGCAGTATTTTGTGAAACCTCCACGGGCTGCAATCAGAGCTGCTATACATCGTCTCGCCTCTTCATCTGTACGTAACTTCAAATATTTCACGATGTTGTTGTTGTTTATTGACTTCAATATTTCACGATGTTGTTGTTGTTTATTGACATTCTGGCTTTGAGCCAGAGACCTTTTAGGGTCCTTATACGCGCGGACGCCCTCTCCAGTCATTGTACATAAATAATAATAATAATATTTACATATATGACACTATTTCAGGCATAAGTGCCAGTAGGTGTGTGAGTGCAGTGACTGATTCCTTTTATTTTGGCGTAGGCCTAATTTTTTACCTTGCGATATTTAAGGACTGGTGAACGGGAGAAGAGTTCCGGTAAAAGATATCAGCTGATAGACCGACGTTATAATGGGGAGATTAAGAGAAAAGCAAAACATTGGGAAGAATGGGAAATGCCTGGGTTTGCAGTTAAAAGACTGCACTTGGCAGAACACAGTATATAGATATATACACACAACACACACCCACACACACACACACACACACACACCACCCCACACCACACACACCCACACACCCCACACACCCACACACACACACCCCCCCCCCCCACCCCACCACCACACCCACACACACCCACCACCCCCCACACCACCCACACACCCACCCACACACCCCACACCACACACCCACACCCCACACCCACCACACACACCCACACCACACACACACACCCACCCACCCCCCCCCCACACACCACCCACACCACACACCACACACACCCACACACACACACACACACACCCACCCACACACACACCACACACACACCACACACCCACACACACCCACACACACACACACACCCCACACACCACACCACACACCCACCACCCACACACCACACACACACACACACCCACACACACACCACACCACACACCACACACCCCCACACACACACACACACACACACCACACACACACACACACACACACACACCCACACACCACACACCACACACACACACACACACCACACCCACACACACACACACACACACACACACACACACACACACACACACACACACACACACACACACACACACACACACACACACACACACACACACACACACACACACACACACACACACACACACACACACACACACACACACACACACACACACACACACACACACACACACACACACACACACACACACACACACACACACACACACACACACACACACACACACACACACACACACACACACACACACACACACACACACACACACACACACACACACACACACACACACACACACACACACACACACACACACACACACACACACACACACACACACACACACACACACACACACACACACACACACACACACACACACACACACACACACACACACACACACACACACACACACACACACACACACACACACACACACACACACACACACACACACACACACACACTCACTCTCTCTCTCTCTCTCTCTCTCTCTCTCTCTTTTTTAGATTTTTAAGTTTCCCCTTCCGGTGACAGAAGCGTCTGAATGGTTGTGGAGACTTTCATGGTGTGGTGTTATTTTATTGATCTACCTCTCTGTTGCTGTCGTGTGTCCTCTCAAACAGTATTCAAATTTCCAACACGTGTTTGCGGTTTTGTTTGTGTGTTTTAGTTTGGTGGTTGGGGCTGGTGGTAGTTGTAGAGGAGTTTCTCCAATGTTGTTCTCTTGTTTGTGTTCGGTGGATTTGCGAAGATGTGTTGTGTATATACGCGATTTACTGCCGAATGTGTGTATTTCCTGTTTATGTTGTTTAGGTGTGTGAAGAGTGGCTTCGTTTTTGTCGTAGTGTAAACTGTGTTGTTTCTGGTGCGCCTGTAAAGGTGGAAGATTTGGCGGAGAATTCTTCTTTCGCGGGCTTCGAATTTTGATTGGGTCGTTGGAGGGGCTTGTGTAAGGAAAATGGAGAGATGTATGCATAGGGATCGAACCAATGCTTTGTATAGGTGGAGGAGTGTTTCGGTTCATGGCGCTCGATGCACGAGAGCCTGAGTAACTCAGTGATAAGTCAGACTGCCCACTGCTTTTAAGAGTTTGTAATGAAAACTAGATTTACTACCTTCGATACTTACATAAAAGCAAAAGATAAAAAAGAGTGCACGTGAACCGAGATCTGTACTAGTAACAGACAACTGATAACATTTTGCACTGGTGTGTACTTCTGGGTAGGGTTGCGACAAGAGTGGGGGTTGTGAAAACACGCAGTCAGAAGTCTTCCTGTCTGATTACATCTTTACTCGTCCTGTGATGCCTCCGTGGTGGTTCCGCATCATGCTGACCACATGTTCAGGAAGCCCAACATTGTGAGAGAGTCTAGTACTCTAGTGTTTGTCCAGACGTCGTCTCTTACACTACAATGGATTGTAAGTCGATAAAAGCAGGAAGTTAAATAAAAGACAAAGAAGAATGAGATGGAACAAGTGAGACAGCAGTTGTAAAATTGGATAGGAGTAGCAAAAAAGCTGCTTCATTGTGTTTTCCTGGTGACACCGCCATAAACCATACTGTGATTTTCGAAGCAATATCGTAAAACTGCGGAGTCTGGCCTATGACTCCCACCTTGCAGGGTAAAAGACAGTAACTCCTCGGGGAATCGAAACCAAACCCCAGTCACGGCTCCCCTAGTTTCCCGCCAAGCCGCGTCGCACAGTGGGAAATGAATCCGTAGTCCGTAGGAGGGGGAAGGGAGGGAAAAAGTGGTACATGAATAACTTATAAGCTACAATGGCGGACCATTACAGTCTCATTACAGAAGCCCACCGCACTGGGCCTAGGTTAAACTAAGCAGAAAATGCAACCTCCCCCCCCCCCACTACTCCGCCTCGCTCTTTCGCATAACACACTTCTCTTGGCCTCTGCTTAGTCCCACCCCCCACTCGATATCAATGTTTCATAACATTTTCCCCTACAACCCTCTGTCCTTAAGCGTAGAGTGTGCAGTTTCCAAAATATAATTTCTCTTACTGCAGGAATGCCGTTTGTTGGAACGCAAACTGCAAAGATACTTTTATACAAGAATTTAAGTGACGAACTGCGAAAAATGTGCATAATCAACAGTACTGATAAGCATTATTGATTTCAAAAACTTCCTTGCATCATGTCGTCCATAAGAACGAGGAGAACAGCAAGAATTTAAACTACGAAAAATGTTCATAATTAACAGTACTGATAAGGATTATTGATTTCAAAAACTTCCTTGTGTCATGTCGTCCATAAGAACGAGGAGAACAGCAAGAATTTGAAGTGACGAACTACGAAAAATGTGCATAATTAACAGCATGGATGTGCATGATTGATTTCAAAAACTTCCTTGCATCAAGTCGTCCATAAGAACGAGGACAACAGTAAGAATTTAAGTGGCGAACTACGAAAAATATGCATAATTAACAGCATTGATATGCATTATCGATTTCAAAAACTTCCTTGCATCAAGTCGTCCATAAGAACGAGGACAACAGCAAGAATTTAAGTGGCGAACTGCGAAAAATGTGCATAATTAACAGTACTGATATGCATTATTGATTTCAAAAACTTCCTTGCGTCAAGTCGTCCATAAGAACGAGGACAACAGTAAGAATTTAAGTGGCGAACTACGAAAAATATGCATAATTAACAGCATTGATATGCATTATTGATTTCAAAAACTTCCTTGCATCAAGTCGTCCATAAGAACGAGGACAACAACAAGAATTTAAGTGGCGAACTGCGAAAAATGTCCATAATTAACAGTACTGATATGCATTATTGATTTCAAAAACTTCCTTGCGTCAAGTCGTCCATAAGAACGAGGACAACAGCAAGAATTTAAGTGGCGAACTACGAAAAATGTGCATAATTAACAACATTGATATGCATTATTGATTTCAAAACTTCCTTCCGTCATGTCGTCCATAGGAACGAGAACAGCAAGAATTTAAAGTGACAAACTACGAAAAATGTGCATAATTAACAGAACTGATATGCATTATTGATTTCAAAAACTTCCTTGCGTCATGTCGTCCGTAAGAACGAGGAGAACAGCAAGAATTTACGTGGCGAACTACGCAAAATGTGCATAATTAACAATATTGATATGCATGATTGATTTCAAAAACTTTCTTGCGTCAAATCGTCCATAAGAACGAGGAGAACAGCAAGAATTTAAGTGGCGAACTACGAAAAATATGCATAATTAACAGTACTGATAAGCATATCGATTTCAAAAACTTCCTTGCATCATGTCGTCCATAAGAACAAGGAGAACAGCAAGAATTTAAAGTGACAAACTACGAAAACTGTGCATAATTAACAGAATTGATATGCATTATTGATTTCAAAAACTTCCTTGCGTCATGTCGTCCATAAGAACGAGGAGAACAGCAAGAATTTACGTGGCGAACTACGCAAAATGTGCATAATTAACAATATTGATATGCATTATTGATTTCAAAAACTTCCTTGCGTCAAATCGTCCATAAGAACGAGGAGAACAGCAAGAATTTAAGTGGCGAACTACGAAAAATGTGCATAATTAACAGTACTGATAAGCATATCGATTTCAAAAACTTCCTTGCGTCATGTCGTCCATAAGAACAAGGAGAACAGCAAGAATTTAAGTGACGAACTATGAAAAATATGCATAATTAAGAGTATTGATATGCATTGTTGATTTCAAAAACTTCACTGCGTCAAATAGTCCATAAGAACGAGGACAACAGCAAGAATTTAAGTGACGAACCACACATAATGTGCATAATTAACAGTATTGATATGCATTATTGATTTCAAAAAATTCCTTGAGCCATGTCGTCCATAAGCACGAGAACAGGAAGAATTTAATTGAAGAACTACGAAAAATGTGCTTAATTAACAATATTGATATGTATTATTGATTTCAAAAACTTTCTTGCGTCATGTCGTCCATAAGCACGAGAAGAACAGAAATTCCTTGACATTATGATGTTTATCCTAAATCGATACTTCTATATGGCCAAGGAAACACATGATCCATGATGGACCCAGCTAGCGGATGCAGAAATATAATTTGTACTGTCTTTGATCTTCATCCAGCTATCTTTTCTTTTCAGAGTCCAATTCTCAGAGTTCTACATCAAAACTGGTAGGACCATAACTTCATACAATTTTAAGTGTCTGTCTCCTGGCCTTGTGTCCCAGAGTTCTTTTGATAATCCCGTTTATTCTATTTAAATAGTATATTTTTATAATTTATGTATTTTTATTTGGTATAAGATGCATTTACTCCTATTGATTATGAGAGGTTAGTCATTTTCCTTTTCAAAGATCCTTTCTTTCGTGAACAAACAGTCCATGAGACATTCAACGTTCATAGTTTTCTAATTAATCGCAGAATTCCTTGAAGGCTTCAGGAATTGCACTGAAATTTTTCAGGTTTATATTCCTCTCATTCTCTTCCTTGCCATTCTAATATTGAACATCAGAGACCAATATAATCACCATTATTGTTAACACCACTACCACCACCATCACTCCGGCAAAATATGATGCTTGTGTTATATAAAATGAATAGCATAAAATGAAAATAACCTCCGGTGATGTTAGTGCAGATCAACCCTCTTTACGACCCTGAAGAACGCATCATATACGCACACATGCACATAAGCAGCCACGCACTGTCACGCTCAAGCTATAATATTCAGATTCTTTATGAAAAGTGTATGTGAATTAGGCTATAAAATGTATGATGAAATCATTATTATGTATCACGGGGGCGCAAAATAAAACGGAGGAAATAGAGGTAATCTCTAAATCTCAACCGACAATGGGTTTTCTTAAACTAAAACCCAAAAAGTACCTACCTTAAGGGCACTGGGAAATATTCTGCATGCTTCTTTGATGTTAACATATAATCATTAAAAAAAGTAACCATCTACAATACATTTTGTACCTCTGATTGAGGTTCTGGCTAGTGATGGAAGTATTCGAATAAAAGAATACGAATTATTCGATTGTTTAAATTCTCGATATATATCTCGAATCATGGACAAGTAAGGTAGGTGTCCCTGATATGGCCATGCTAAGGTTTGAGAACTTTTCTAGCCGCCATTTTGAAAAAAAATGTAAACCACTTTTTTCTTACTCGTTCTCAGTCTAATGGACTTTCTTAAAACAATTTCCTTTCCCCATAAAATAGCTTTAATTGTCCAAAAAGTCCCAAATTCAAAAAGTCTACCTAGTGGCCATATCAGGAACAGGTGCACATGATATGGCCACCCTTGTTCCATGTTCTACAAATCGTGAGTGTTTTCAGTTTGATAGCGCAATTGTGCTAAAATTAAATAATTTTGGTGTCAAATGAATAAAAATGACACTTAATAATCTTTTTTATAGGCTAATTCAAAATTGTAGTCAAAACAGGTATTTCCATAAAAAATTAAGTTGTTTTTCTTAAAATGCAAACCTTTTGCGTAATCCCAGCTATAAGGCATGTAAATTTGTCAGGTGAAAAAATAAAAGTGAAATGAACTTGATATGGCCATGGTGCATTTGATATGGCCATATCAGGAGCAGGTAAGCTTTCACGAAAATCGTTTGATTATGAACAACTCGTGAAAGATACACCATCAACGACAACACCAATCAACAGAACATTAAAAACTGAATGGAGTACGGTGGTTTTCATGAAACAAGTATTTGAAAAACATGCATAAAACAAAGGAGACTTACCAGAGAAAAATAAGAAGAGGTCACATGAAAACCGCAAAACAGGCAAGTGACGCCATATTGCTCAAACTGACTGGATGGAAAACGATCAAGTGACATACCAGGATGGCTTTTCACTGGATGCTGCTGCAATTTAGCGGATTTTTTGGTTAACTAACTCACAATAGGGGGGTGGCCATATCAGGAACATGGCCATAACAGGAGCACCCACCTTATTCGAATACTTTGCTCAAATGGTAGATGCTGGGAGAAGCGAAGAATGGGAACAGAAAGAAACAGCATATATTGAGGGTCACATAAGAGCAGTTCCTAAACAGCAATATTGCCGTCTTGTCAGTGTTGCCAACTGTTACCAGATATCACACGATCCTTCGTACTAAATGACTTATTTACTTACCGTATTTTATTTTGGAAGGTTATTCTAAATAATTCAATAATTTGTAACATATTTTCGTAGGCAAACTATACGAGAAAGGGATCAACATCTCAAGTATTTTGTCTGGCAATACAAAATGCATTGGTTTAACTAAACAATTGACCCACCAGACCTAACCTAAAAATGTATTTTGTTTGACCACATGAAATTATTAGTACTAACTTCTAAAACTTACCTGACTATAGTTTTGAATTATAACCACAACGCAACACATAAAACCCTTTTATGTATTAATATTAATACTGATATTAATTAATTTTCCCAGGGGGTAAAATGTCGGAGCGTAATGCCAAACACACCACCCCATTCAATTGCCGAGGTCATGAAAACATGCAGTCCTACGTCCATGCACCCCTTATGTGCTTAAGAGTGCTTTTCGATTTGTGGGTTACAGTGGCACGAAGTACATCTCAATGGGTCAATGTGTCTGCAAGCCGAGTAGCCAGACAATGCAGATCTGCGCCCCTCTTGAAGGTGCGGCGTTAAAAATGCAGACTCCTGTAGCTGACGTGGTTGACCCCATTCCGCGCCTGCTGCTATGTCGCTGTTCAGCCGCAGAATTACGGGGAATGTGACGAACAAGAGGTGAAATAATTTCATCTTAAAATTAATAGTTTTTGCGAAAAAAAATTTCTAATAACATATCAGAGTTCCATGAAAAGTCCTAAATGTAGCTTCAAAAATATCCATCACTATGTTTGAGAAAACTTTGTAATTATAACCACAATACATTGATTCTTGACTTCTCTTCACTATCTTTCCTTCCACAACTCTCCTCCTTTTGTTCTTCTCCTGAACTCTGCATTATCTGCTCAATTTCCTTAGTCTTTTCTCTGTTTTCTTTTCTTATTCCCTCCCGTTTCCCATTTTTACCCTCTAACGTTTTCTTCTCACTCTTACGAGTGATTGTCTTATCATCATTCTTATGTACATTTCTCTTCTTTTTCGTTTTATGTTACTTCTTTTAGTTCCTCTTACAGAATATTTACTTTGTCTCTTTCCTCCCCGCTTACTTTTCTTTTTCCCACAATCCTTCATCTTTCCTTTTCCTCCACCCTTCATATTATTTCAACTATCTTTTATTTCCATGTATCACTTCTCTTCATTTCATCCATCTATCTTCTCTTCGTTTCATCCATCTTTCTTCGCTACATTTCATTCATCTTTCTTCTCTTCGCTTCTTTTCATCCATCTTTATTCGCTTTGTTTCATCAATCTTCCTTCTCTTCGCTTCAGCCAGCTTTCTTCTCTTCGTTTCATCCATCTTTATTCTCTCCGTTTCATCCATATTCATTCTCTTCGTTTCATCAATTTTATTTCTTTTGTTTCATCCATTTTTTTTCTCTTTGTTTCGTCCATCTTCCTTCTCTCCGTTTCATCCGTCTTTCTTCTCTTCGTTTCACCCATCTTTCTTCTCTTCGTTTCGTTCACCTTTCTTCTCTACGTTTCATCAGTCTTTCTTATTCACCTTTATTCCTTTCGTTTCACCCATCTTTATTCTCTTCGTTTCATACATCTTTTCTTCTCTTCGTTTCATCCATCTTTTCTTCTCTCCGTTTCATCCGTCTTTATTCTCTCCGTTTCGTCCATCTTTTCTTCCCTTCCTTTCATCCATTTTTTCTTCTCTTCGTTCCACCCATCTTCCTTCTCTTCGTTCCATCCATCTTCCTTCTCTTCGTTCCATCCATCTTTTCTTCTCTTCGTTTCATCCATCTTCTTTTGTCTTCCTTCCATCTATCTTTTCTTCTCTTCGTTTTATCCAACTTTTCTTCCCTTCGCTTCATCTATCTTTCTTCTCTTCGTTTCACCCATCTTTTCTTCTCTCCGTTTCATCCATCTTTTCTTCTCTTCGTTTCATCCATCTTTTCTTCTCTTCGTTTCATCCATTTTTTTCTTCTCTTCGTTCCATCCATCTTTCTTCCTTACGTTTCATCCATCTTTCTTCTTTTCGTTTCATCCATTTTTTCTTCTCTTTGTTTCAACCATCTTTCTTCTCTTCGTTTCATCCATCTTTTTTTCTCTTTGTTTCAATCATCTTTCTTCCCATCGTTTCATCCATCTATCTAGTCTTTGTTTCATCCATCTTTCTTGTCTTTGTTTCACCCATCTTCCTCTTTTTGTTTTATTCATCTTTCTTCCCTTCGTTTCATTCATCTTCCATCTCTTCGCTCAACCATCGATGTTACCTGACTACCTGTATTTTAGTTTTCCTTCACTACCCTTAATTTATTACAATTCACATTATGTTTTATAAGTGCAACTTTCTTCACTTTACTTCATCTCGTAATCGTATACAATTCGCAGGACGAAGCAAGAGGATTTATGAAATCACGATACAATTAATTACAAAATTAAGAGGCTGGAGAACAATGTCTTATGATACACAATGGCGCAGGAGAAGGCGACACATGAACTGGATTCTGCAATTAAATGTAGGCGTCTGACGTCACAAACTTGAGTTTCAATTCCCTTGGAAATTGTGTTGTGCAGATTTTAGTTCCTAAGTTCGTGTATTGCTGATCTCCTCAAAATCAATTACATAACTTGGCTTCAAATGAATCTGGCTTTCAGAATGCGAGATTTCGAGCCAGAGCCTGGCTTCCTCTAAATAGAGCACGAACTGTAATTCAAGGGAATAGACCCGCGATCCCATAGGTTAAAAAAGAAAATTACTTTCATGTGTACATATTTGCCAAAACGACTGCCACTAACAATACATTCCATTAACAGAGCTTCAATTACTATTCAATTAAATTTCATTCTGACCATTTCGTAGAAATGAATGTTGTTAATTAATATTACAATAGTTAACATATTATTTACTTTAGTGTTAGGTTTTCGTCATCGGAAAGGCCAGATTCACGACATTTTATGTTATTATTATTATTATTATTATTATTATTATTATTATTATTATTATTATTATTATTACTTTTTAACTTCGCTCTATAATATGCCATTAGAAAAGTTCAGGATAACACAGAGGGTTTGGAATTGAACGGGTTACATCAGCTTCTTGTCTATGCGGATGACGTGAATATTTTTGGAGAAAATCCACAAACGATTAGGGAAAACGCGGAAATTCTAGTTGAAGCAAGTAAAGCGATAGGGTTGGAAGTAAATCCCGAAAAGACTAAATATATGATTATGTCTCGTGACCAGAATATTGTACGAAATGGAACTATAAAAATTGGAGATTTATCCTTCGAAGAGGTGGAAAAATTCAAATATCATGGAGCAACAGTAACAAATATGACACTCGGGAGGAAATTAAACGCAGAATAAATATGGGAAATGCGTGTTATTATTCAGTTGAGAAGCTTTTGTCATCTAGTCTTCTTTCAAAAAATCTGAAAGTTAGAATTTATAAAACAGTTATATTACCGGTTGTTCTTTATGGTTGTGAAACTTGGACTCTCACTTTGAGAGAGGAACAGAGATTAAGGGTGTTTGAGAATAAGGTTCTTAGGAAAATATTTGGGGCTAAGAGGGATGAAGTTACAGGAGAATGGAGAAAGTTACACAACGCAGAACTGCACGCATTGTATACTTCACCTGACATAATTAGGAACATAAAATCCAGACGTTTGAGATGGGCAGGACATGTAGCACGTATGGGCAAATCCAGAAATGCATATAGAGTGTTAGCTGGGATGCCGGAGGGAAAAAGACCTTTGGGGAGGCCGAGACGTAGGTGGGAAGATAATATTAAAAAGGATTTGAGGGAGGTGGGATATGATGGTGGAGACTGGATTAATCTTGCTCAGGATAGGGACCAATGGCGGGCTTGTGTGAGGGCGGCAATGAACCTCCGGGTTCCTTAAAAGCCAGTAAGTAAGTAAGTAAGTATTATTATTATTATTATTATTATTATTATTATTATTATTATTATTGTATCTCCAATGGTGGGTAGCCCTATTTTACGTATGTATGTTAGGGCTATAGTTTTACACACAAAAAAATAAGCATAAGGACAAATGGAAAAGAAAAACTAAATTAGCTTACACAATGTAAACAAAACATAAACAATCCGTAATTTACATATTGCGATTGCAAAGCAAACATCAGGCATCAATTTCAGACATACAAAAATCAGTTACAACACACATACGTAACACTTTTTAAAAGGCGTTCTCTGTAACACAAGTATACAGCTTCCCGTACCATACATCATAAATTAATACACAATAGTCACTCAAACACAATCAAACTATAATTAGGACATTGCGACGACATCAAGCATCCCATAACTATGACTCACATACATAACAATTCAAGCATCCGTTACAACACATGCACTTCAACATAGTAACCACACTTTTAAAAGTTACAAATTTGGCTCCAAGAAGAATAAATAGGACACTGTTACTAAATACTGTTATTTTCTACAAGGTTTTAAAACACATCTATACTAATAATACATCTGTAGCCGAAATTTTTCTGGTAATTTTCGATTTTCCAAAAATAATTGGTCCTAACATATACAATTAACCGCCCTGAAACCGAAAATCGCTTTTTTGAAATTTTTGTTTGTATGTCTGTCTGTCTGTCTGGATGTTTGTTACCTTTTCACGTGATAATGGCTGAACCGATTTATATAAAAATTGGAATATAAATTAAGTTCGTTGTAACTTAGAATTTAGGCTATATGGCATTCAAAATATCTTATTTAAAAGGAGGGTTATAAGGGGGTTTGAATTAAATAAATCGAAATATCTTCCTTATTATTAATTTTCATGAGAAATATTACATAACAAAAGTTTCTTTGAAAATAATTTCCGATAAGTTTTATTCTATGCAAAATTTTGATAGGACTGATATTTAATGAGATAAATGAGTTTCAAAATTACAATAAGAACGCCATCTAAGACGGTATAATGAAATAAAAAACAAATGACTTCGTCTATAAGGGATTTTGGACAATAACAATCGAAAGCTATTAAACATAGCCTACAGATAATGTTTCTGTGTTTGTATGTAGTCATATCAGAAGCTAAATTAACCGAATTGTATAATTAATTATTAATTCACAATTGGAAAGTGTAGTTTCTCTAGATGGACATAATGCTAACTTGATAGGCTCTTCTGTACATTCGTTTCCTGTATTTCCTAAAATAATTTTTATGACCAAATGAGTGGTTTCTGGATCAAAATGATCGCATTTTAATTATTTGGATGCAATTTAAATTAAGTAACATAATAAACGATTTATCCTTCTATCAAACACGAATGTTCCCTGGATCAAATGTCCTATTTTAATTATGTAATTACTTTATATTTACTTCTAACGGGTGCAGCGGAGCGCACGGGTATGGCTAGTCTGTAATAAATCTGTGAAATTCCTTTAAGCAACATTGTTTCAGAAGAACTTTTGTTATTGGTGGTCATTTTATGTTACCGACTGAATTCATTAACTCGCGGAAAGTGAAACAAAATGTAATAATAATTCATTTCAAACTTACTAGCAATAAAAATAAATAAATAAAATACAAATTAGACTGACATGCAGTGAAGTGTAACAAACTTAAGCTTAAGTAGGACTGATCGACTGTATACTGCAACTTGTCCAGTCGATCAGTCCTATTGAAATGGAGGAGTACACGAGAGCGGAATAAGCAGACCTGATTTTCGAATACGGATGAACCAATGGGAACAGTAGACAAGCTCACAGATTGTATCGGGCAAAGTACCCACGTAGGAGACATCCGGCCCATACCATTTTTCCACGACTGTTCCAAAAGTTAAGGGAAGGAGGGCACATGATGCCAAATTACAATTCCATTTCTACACAACTATTTTTTGCTTATAACTTTCGACTCAGTCATTTCCGGACCATGGTTCCTTATCTCAAACTGATACATGTGTCCTTCGCCATCATCCCTGAAAGTTTGGAACACCACCTCAGAAACACTCTGTATAAAGAAGAAATTATGTCACGTCCTCCTTGCTACAAAATATACGACGACCAAACAGCTTTTTCATGACAGAATGATAGGAAACGAGAACGGCAAAGTTAAAAGTTCGCCAATTTTCACGTTTCTATTCCTGGGCTCCGATGAGCTTCTCGTTAATTGTGAATGCTCACATTTAAATATGTGTATTTTAACAATTTTTCCGTTCTCGTTGTCGTTTCCGTTCCCGGTTTATTGTGGAGCAGCATTAACAGACCATCACCAGGCCTCAACTGCAAAGAATTATGGTGGTGGTAGTGGTGATGATCAAGACAAAAAAATAATTGGTTTAAAATAGGGAAAAACCCATGCAATTCAAGGTTTTAATCCATCGCATGTAGGCCTACTCCCAATTTATAAAGATGATTCATGTCGGAACTACCCATTCATTCATTCATTCATTAATCCATCCATCCTTCGCAGCAACAAACCAAACCAACCAATAAATAAATCAAATCATTCACTCAACCATCCTCTACAGTGAAGCGGTATAGACCTACTACGAATTGAGACAAGTTACCTATTGGCTTGGAGCTGACATTTCTATTCAGTGCCAAGAAGCCTTTATATGACGGGAATATAGTGCACACCCATAGTTTCTCTTCAATCTATACTCCATTAAAATACTAAACTATTATTTCCTCGCCATTAAATTATTGCACAACACGAAATTGTCTTAAATTTCAAGAAGAATTTACAATATTTAATAATGTTAATTTTCTGAAATAAAATATGATTTTTTTTCTTGCCCAAGGCCTGCTGTAGTTCACAGCAAAATGCACTGTCCACCCATTCTATTAATATCACATACTTCCAACGTCCCTTTGCATCAATCACATTTTACGATAGACAACTATCATCTTAATAACGCTCTTTACTCGCTTTTATATTGCTTGTATTGTCGGACCATCGGATCTATGCCCCTTCAGCGCTGTCGTCCTTCTTGGAAAAGTTAACGCCTCTACTCACCCTATTCCACCCGTTTCTCTCCCACTACGTCAAACAGCAGGCCACGAACCTTGCCGAATAGGGATGTTGCTAAACTTCTGTCAAACAGTGTCATGTCTCTTGAATATTGCTTATAATACTGTAAGGTTAATTATTACTTATTCATAATTTAATTTAAGTAGGTCTAATGACGCTGACTGACTTATGCAAAATGCTAATACTTGCTTAATAATATTTCTTTCACCACTCCGTGCTACAGTATTCATGTTGAGTTGACAACAATGGACTGCAAGTGCAAATAAACTGTCCCGCAAGAAGGCTCAAAATTGTGAATAGTGGGGGAGAGAAAGAGAGAGGGATAGAAAAGAGAGAAATAGGAATACAGGGAGAGAAATGAATTGCCGAGGCTGAAAAGGAATTAAGGTTCAGTTCGCATATCTTACGGGGGCACAGATCCGATGGTCGGACTATATATTTGTATTATTCTGCTTACTTTGCATTGTACATATTTGTATAGTTTTGGCCGATGAATTTTATATGCTTTAAATTGAATAGTAATCTGTATAGCTCTATTGATAAATTGTTTGTGTTTGTAATTTGAAGTAGTTTGCATGATATGTATTATCAATTTCTGTATATCACAACTGATTGAATTGTTTATGCCTTAAATTTAATTAACTTACTTGTTTTGTATTATACATATAGCTCAACTGATGAATGATCGTTTGCGTTTGTAAATTTAATAATCTGATTGGATATGTATTGTATATTTTTAGTAGAGCCATCGATGTAGCTCATTCGGCAGACTCGCTGGGCTGCTGATCCGGAGCTGCGTTCGGGCTTGGGTTGGATTCCCCTTTGGTCTCATTGAATGGTTTCTTCCGAGGTTTTCCCCAGCCGTGGGACTGAAGCCGGATGGTCTATGGCGAGTCCTCTGCATCGACCCCTTTGATTTGATTACCTGGTTGGGTTTTTCCGAGGTTTTCCCCAACCAAAAGGCAAATGCCGGGTAATCTTTTGGCGAATCCTCGGACCTCACCTCATCTCATTACATCTCGCCAAGATATTGTAAAAAATTGCACAAAATTGTAAAAATTGTAGAAAATTACTAAATTGTAAAACTGTAAAAATTGGTAAAAATTTTAATTGTAACAGTGGCGGCTCCTGCGTATTTCTTAAGAGGAGGAAAGAAGGTAACAGGACGAAATGACACCTTCTTGAATGAAACATGCTACAAATTAGCCGACATGCATACATGTAACACCAGCTAGTGTTGGGGTTGGCCTTCCCTTCTCTATAGCAATAATCTGTTCTTGTAAACTGAGTTTCCTAAATTGTCCATTTCACTTCCATTCATTGTTGAATAATTGCACAAATTAACAATTACAAGGAAATTCACCTTGCAGCATTTCTCGAGCACACTACAGCATCACACGTGTTGGAAGAGACTATAGCAACTAACACGTAATCGGAACCGCGGAAAAAGGAATGGGAAATAATCTGAGGAAAGCGAGAACACTGCACCCACCCACGTGGTCTGTGTTGCCACATGTACATTTTACAAGTTCATTATTACATGCTTTGAAGAATATCAGTTCTTGTAAAGTCATACTACCGTTATTGTTCAAAGTTGTCGGTGGCTAATTTTTTATGTTAAAAATAATGTAGTTTGGAGCTCCTACTTTCAACTGCAAATATATTTGTACAAAACTGACAACTTGGCTGTTGCCCTGTCTAGTACACAATGAATGGAAGTGAATTTCAGGGGCCAAAATGATCTGCGAAACTAACGTAGAACTACTTCCTCTTTGTTTTATATAAACACGACTTTAACTTTCAGATATCCTTGAAAGTTTCAAACCATGAATAGTAGCCTATATAAAGTGCAATTAATAATATTTTTTATTTATAATTTAAAAAAGAAAGTTTACATGGTGTCTTTCACAGCATTGCGTTAAAACTGTTTTTATTGTGCCTCCTCCTAGATGTGTTATAGTCTGGTTGAATGAAGCATCGTTAGATGGCAGCGGTAGCGAGCTTGCTGCAAGACTAGTCGGTTTCTATTTCCCTCCCATGCGCTGATTCAGAGGAGGATCTCCTCCCTCTCCGTTCATTTACTCGCTTTAAAACTCTGCTTCTTTCTCTGGCCGCTAGTGAGCTGTTGTCTATGTGTGCTAACTCCAGTAAAGGAGGAATGGATTGACTTTCCTCCCCACAAACAATCTCGCTTCTTTCTCACAGTTTTCTAGCAGCACATGAGCGCGCATCGTTTAAAACTCGATCAACCGAGGTTTTCTTATTGCTGTGAACTTAAAAATTATCGAATCTTCCTTGAATTTCAAGGCACATATTTTATTTGGTATTTACTTTCAAAAGAAGAAAAATGTGAGGAGGATGTTCCTCCCTTCCCTGCCCCGAGAAACCGCCACTGAATTGTAATATTGTAAAATTATGACTTGTTCCACATCTTAAAGCTTCATTACTCATGTAAGATCTATGGAATAAAATGAATGAATGAATGAATGAGTTTATATTTTCACTGTAACTAACGACCTGTGTATAACTAACCGTTTCCTGATATTTTCGAGTCTCATTCTATCTTTATAGGTTACATTCATCAGTTGTCTAAAACTTCACATTTCCGAAGCTTCAATTCTATTTTCACAGTTCTTTTTGAGCACGTAACATTCGATGCCATGTACTAAATCGTTTTTATAATTTTTAACGACAGCAAACAACGAAATCTTCTACTGCACATCCCACGCGGTAACAGTAAGTTGTTATCCAACATAATTGAATTTGAATCTGCATTTAAGGGCCCCTTCATATCATATATTAGCACGGCATATTCATACGCCCATTTACATGTAATTTATTTTAACGTTGTGCTTCCATGTTTCATTAATGTCTCCAGATAGCAAATATAACCTTCCTTCAGTACGTAGGCTATCACCCCCAACCTGCTTCTTTGGCAATATGAAATATGAGTATGACATAAATATTGAAATGTGTTTAAGCTCCCTTTAAAGTATCATCTAGGGGTACCGAGAACCCCTTTTCCGTATCTATAATGTACTTTCCGTCACAGAAAATATCAGAATATTTTTTATGTAAAAATACGTTACAAATGTCGGGCGTTGTGTATTCTAGTTACAGGAAGCTGCCATATGCATAACCATCAGGGACCAGTGTTATGTGTTTTGGTTCAGATCTGTCAAGAACATGGGGTGTTACAAAGGGGGATGGAGTGGCGACAAGTGCTAGAAGCAATGACTTCACACAAACAACGTGTCAATGCGATGTGCAACACCGATATACTCCCTCACAACCCTTATCAGCTGTTACACATATGAAGTCTTACGTTTACCAACCCTTGAACAGGAAGGTGGGAAGGGAAGAGAGAGAGAGAAGAAAAAAGATGATACAATATGATAAGAGGTAAGGGTAAAGCAAATAAGACAAGGCGAAGGTGCAGTGTTAGGGGAAGTTGAAAAGGGGGAGGAGGCACGGGGTAGGAAAAGAATGGCAAAAGGAAATTGCTTTCTGGTTCCAAGGAAAGAAATGTGTTGTGCAGAAGAGAATTCTGGCAAACACATGAGGTCTTGACTCTTGCTGTCGCTACTTTTAACATGGTGGTGGGGCGCAAATGTATTCGACAGGTCGCTCTCACTCTGTCGAGATAATATTTTGAGAAAGAAGTGTCGAAACTACTTCCCAAGTCACTAAGTGAAATGTCATTTCATCGAAACAAGAAAGAAAATGACAACAAAAAAATAACATACTTTAGTACGGGAAGGAAATGCATACAAACTTCCGATATCCAAAACTGTGAGTATATACAGCTATAAAGCATTCATTCCGGATCTGAAATCACAGTCTGGTTTCCGGTCTGTGATAGAATCGGGTTAATCATATTTAAATTTAGTTTTCTGTATGTTCAAGACAAATGTTAAAGTGAATATTTTGACCCAGAAAATACTCCATTAGCCAATAACAGAACACCAGAACAATACTTTATTAGACAACACCACAACGTTAATTTGCGTAATCAACCCAATGTGATGTACAGAATTGAATCAAGTAAATATAATTGGATGCTATGAGAGGAAAAAGAAGCCAGTCAATAAATTAAACGGAAAAAAAAAATTCCAAGGGGAACATCACGATTGAAAAATAAAGACACTATCATTATGAGAGAAAAATTAAACCAGATAAACAATTAAAAAGGAAAATAAAACCAGAAAATTCCAAAGAGAAGACCTTACTTACTTACAAAATGGCTTTTAAGAAACCCGGAGGTTCACTGCCGCCGTCACATAAGTCCGCCATCAGTCCCTATCCTGAGCAAGGTTAATCCAGTCTCTACAATCATAACCCACCTCCCTCAAATTCATTTTACGTCTCAGACTTCCCAAATGTTTTTTTTTCCCTCCGGCCTTCCAACTAACACTCTATATGCATTTCTGGATTCAATCATACGTGCTACATGCCATGCCCACCTCAAACGTCTGGATTTAATGTTCATAATTATGTCAGATGAAGAATACAATGCGTGCAGTTCTGCGCTATGTAACTTTCTCCATTCTCCTCTAACTTCATCTTAGCCTCAAATATTTTCCTAAGATCCTTATTCTCGAACAGCCTTAATCTCTGTTCGTCTCTCAAAGTGAGAGTCCAAGTTTCACAACCATACAGAACAACCGGTTATATAACTGTTTTGTAAATTCTAACTTTCAGATTTTTTGAGAGCAGACTGGATGACAAAAGATTCTCAACCGAATAATAACAGGCATTTCCCATATTTATTCTGCGTTTAATTTCCTTCCGAGTGTCATTTATATTTGTTACTGTTGCTCCAAGATAATTTAATTTTTCCTATCTCTTGAAGGGGTACATTTACAATTTCTGTATTTCCATTTTGTACTATGTTCTGGTCACGAGACATAATGATATACTTTGTCTTTTCGGGATTTACTTCTAAACCTATGTCTTTACTTGCTTGAAGTAAAATTGCCGTGTTTTCCTTAATCGTTTGTAGATTTTCTCCTAACATATTCACGTCATCCGCATAGACAAGCAGCTGATGTAACCCGTTCAATTTCAAACCTTGTCTGTTATCTTGGACTTTCCTAATGGCATATTCTAGAGCAAAGTTAAAAAGTAAACGTGCTAGTGCATCTCCTTGCTTGCCCGCAGTGAATTGGAAAAGCATCTTACAGAAACTTGCCTATACGTATAAATACATAAGCAGATAAAATATAAATACATAAATATATGAATTAATTAATTAATGATTGAACAAAATAAATAAATACAACATATATAATTATACATAGAAGTAAAGAAAAGGACTTTTCGTACAGAAATCGTACAGGGTACCAAAATTTACTACGATAAATGAAGGGAACATACAGTAAAAATGGTACGACAATCTCAGCAACGTAACACTCAAAACAAATATTTCAGTACGCTTATAAACGAAGAAAATGGCGTGATCTATAGGCAAACATATGGAGAAACTGTGTTGAAATACGTACAGATTCAATAACTGATTTGTAAAAGTATATGATATAGACCTATATTACACCTTGTATCAGTGTGTATTTAATTATTTTATTTCAACGAAAAATAAACTACAGTAGAACTTGGTTATAAGGACATCCAAAGGACCTTGTAAAATTATATTGTTATAAACGAGTGTCGTAGTAACCGAGATTCATATTATCAGTCTAGTGAGGTGGAAAATGAAAAATAATAAACATAATTAGGCTTATTTTAGATTTATGTATTCACTTTTAAGCATACCATGAACACAATAAAATACATGTACAATTATAAATACAGTATTCTGTATTAAAACAGTTTGCTCAGTACTCACCAAACTTATTTACTGAGAAGTGAAGTAATCAGTCATTTGACTCTGTTGTCTCCTACTTGCCCAATATACACTTTATAAATTACATTCTATGTTCATTATTTCAGTTGCAATTTCGCTGCTCCTTCTCCTAGCTTCATACTCCCTCCTCTAGCGTCATAGAAATGTTCACAATTCTAATGGCTTCTAAAGTGTCACTCACTTCTTTTAGTGGCTATACTGCGTTAAAATGCGTGTACTTACTGAAAACTTCCTGTCGAAACTGACCGCATGCAGGTACCATTAATACCGCATGAATTCGGGCAGGTTACAATGGGATGGGGAATCTGCCTGCATTCCAGAGGTCTATGATAGAAGGGAACAGTAAAGGATTTGCCAGATTTCAGCAAAATATTTCTTAAAATACTTTGGATCTTAGAAAATTGTAGTCCAAACTGAGGTTGAAAATGACGTTATATGCGAGGTAGACGCATATACGTTTGTCGTTTTAAGCAAGGTAGAAAAGCGTATGTCTTATGGGGAATTAGTTGGGACCACAGAATATTTGACGTTATAGGAGAGGTGTCGCACAAAACGAGGTCGCTATAACCAAGTTCTACTGTAATTTCTATAATGCCTCTAAAAACCCAAAGTAAAAGACCAATACTACAAAGTAACGTTCAATCTCCCAGCCAAAAACAGAACATCCGATTTGTACAATTTAAATGGAATGGACGAGCTTCCCCCACTCATTTTAAATTTAAAAATATGTTGTGACTGTTGTTTACTCTGTATGTGCAATAACAAAAATTCAAATCGCATGTTTGTTATTATTCACGTAGAGGGACAACAAGCACACACTGTCATTTTATTTCGATTAAATCTCTTCACATCGCCGTGGAACATGCGACACGCCCACCCTGTAACCTTCCACATCAACTGTGTTGTTTTATACCCATCGCTGCGTATCAACAAACTTTTGTTATACGCGTTGACAAAATCGAACAATATCTCAGCCTTACTGAATTTTCTTCTAAGAAATGTAACAAAAATAAATCACAACCACTTTAATTCACTAAAACATGATTGGCATAGTCGTTGGAACAATTAACTGTAATATGAAAAAGCTTAGGTTAAGTCCTAAGTAGAAAGAAAAAACAGATATTTTCTTCTACATTAACCTTTGTTTTCTAAAGATCGAGGCTGTTTTTATTTATTTATTTTAAATCCACCACCAACAGAAGCAGGCTTCCAATTACAGGTGGCTTACACAGATATATTTTTTTTTATTTTATTGGGTTATTTTACGACGCTGTATCAACATCTAGGTTATTTAGTCTGAATGAAATGAAGGTGATAACGCCGGTGAAATGAGTCCTGGATCCAGCACCGAAAGTTACCCAGCATTTGCTCGTATTGGGTTGAGGGAAAACCCCAGAAAAAACCTCAACCAGATAACTTGCCCCGACCGGGATTCGAACCCGGGCCACCTGGTTTCGCGGCCAGACGCGCTGACCGTTACTCCACAGGTGTGGACACACAGATATATACACAAAATACATAATAAGAGAAAAAAACAACAAAACAAACAACACAAATGAAAGAAAGAAAATACATAATGGTAATAGATGCTAGAATATAATATTACAGTTAATATAGTGCCAAATGTCAATATAATGATGCAAAATTATTTAAAAACTGGAGTAAAAACATTATAATACACTTCTTCATAATTTAAATATCTAAGGAAATACAATGCTTTTTAATATTGTATGAAATTTTTCAATTGTTAAACTGAAATCCAATTGAGAATCACAGTTTAAAGACAGAGAGTTGTAAGTATTACACATAACAAACAATGGAGAGGTCTTGAAGAAAACAGTTCTAGGAATAGGAATAATAAAAGGTTGCCTATGACGTAATTCTGTTCTTTTTACATTGAACTGAAGGAATTTAAGAAAATCACAGTTATTCAATGTACCATTAACAGTCTTATAGAGTAAATAAAATTTGGCTATTTATTAATGGTCGAGATTTTAAAGTTTTATAATTAAATTCAAAAAGTAACTCATTATATGAAATTTGCTTGTCATAAGACGATACGTGATGTTTTTTAAAATATAAATAACGTAAAAATGTTTTCTGTATCCTTTCTATTTGCATCTGATGGGACTGGAACTGAGGTGACCATATTACAGAAGCATACTCTAGCTTACTTCTTATATTACACTTACTGTTATTTTTTTAAGGGAAATGGACTGTAGTTCCTGTATAAAAGTTTAGTTCAATGTTTCTATGCTTTTAGTGCCCAGAGTAAATAAAAAATTAGCATGATTATACTATAAATAATTCTAAAGTCAATTGTCTTATCTGCAGAGATACTCCCATTATATATACAGTTTTAAAGAGCAAGATTTGTACTTCTTAGCACAGAAAAACCCCAAATCATTACCCAGTTTCCTTTAATATATGCGCGGTTCAAAGACGAGGTTATATTGTAATTCCACGATGCTTTATTTTACGGCACCGTTTTGGAGGTAATTATGTGAAAACAGTATATTATTATCATAATACAGTATTAAACAATAGCAACATTCACTATCGTGTGGTTAACACTGCGCAAAACTGTCGCTTGAAACAACTCGATAGTGAACAATCGCAAAGAAAACAAACGCTCATATTCCGTGGATATTATACACCTGTAATTCCCCAACTATACACACTGACAGGCGTCGAACCTGGTTCATTTGTATTTCTAGTCACACAGATATAATAATAATAATAATAATAATAATAATAATAATAATAATAATAATAATATTAATAAATTTTATTTTATTTTACCTGGCAGAGTTATGGCTTTGAGGCCTTCTCTTCCACTCAACCAGGTCTACAATTAATACAAATATATAAGCTATAATACGATACGATACAATATGATATGATATGATGATATATGATATGATATATGGTATGATATGATAAGATATATGATATGATATGATATATGATATGATATGAGATATGATATGATATGATATGATATGATATGATATGATATGATATGATAGTTCTCTGATTGAGGTTCTGGCTGATTTGTACATCTATTATCAGTCAGTACATCTCACTTGACGGTATGTGTCAGAGGAAGAACAATTGTTTGTACGCATCTGAAGTCTGACTGGCGTAATATATACTGTAGCTGGTCGGTGATGTATGCAATGGAGGGGGGAAGGAACTGGCCAAGCTACCCTATGATCTCCTGGTTTAGTTGCCTCATAGTTAGTTCTTGGTATAACTTGTGAGGTTCAGACCTGTCTTCGGAGTCTGTTACAATTTTATAAATAATAATAATAATAATAATAATAATAATAATAATAATAATAATAACAGATATGCAGTGGAAAGATTATTACTGAAACATAGCCAAGTTATTAGTTAATCTGAATACATCATAAATGTAGAAATAATTATTTAAACTATAACTTGCGAAATAAAATTATTTAGATATTTAAATGTAATCACCAGGCTTAGGATCAGATTCAACTTAAGAATGAAGTGAAGTTAACAGTGCAACGGAATATAGATAGTGAGGTGGCGCATTGAGTTTTGTTTACCTGTGCCTTGGTGTACAATCCGGTTTCGTGATCAGAGGTGCAGTATTCTTCCGTCTCTACATACGAAATGAACTTAGGCCATCACAGTGCATTTTAAATTCATAGTTTTTTCAAACTAGTTGAAAGTATGTACCTACATGGTTGTTCATTGTAACGTTAACGCCTTCAACGGACATGAAAACTTGTGAGGTATTTAGTACTTAGTATTTATTTATTTAACCTGGTAGAGATAAGGCCGTCAGGCCTTCTCTGCCCCTCTACCAGGAGATTCCAACTGCAATATGAACAATAAAATTACAATTAGTATTAAATTTAAAATTACAATTACAAATAACATTACAATTAGTATTAAATTTACAATTACAATTACAATAAAATCAATGTACGAAAAGATTACCTGAATAATTAAAGCTAGATAATTTATCATAGAGAAACAAAGAATATTTTATATTTACTGAATTACAAATTAAATCTAGAATAACAAAATTGTATAGTGATGAAATTACTGAATATTGAAATATTTTGTGATAGATTAAATAAACTATTTACAAGAAATCAATTACTGACCAAGTGCCTAGTAAGTTTTCGTTTGAATTCAATTTTATTTCGACAGTCCCTGATGCTAGCAGGTAGCGAATTCCAGAGTCTTGGCAGGGCTATTGTGAAAGAAGATGAGTATGAGGAGGTGCGATGAGATGGTATTGTTAGTGTTGTTTCATGACGAGAGCGTGTGTTCAGATTATGGTGGGAAGAAAGGTAAGTGAAGCGAGACGACAGGTACGAAGGAATAGAAGAGTTCAAGATTTCGAAGAGAAAGAGAAGTGAATGTAAATTTCTTTTCTTATCTAGTTTAAGCCAACCTATTGCTTCCAGGGATGGGGTAATATGATCATATTTACGAACATTGCTTACAAAACGTACACACAAATTATGAGCACGTTGAAGTTTCATTTTGTTGTCGCTGGAGAGGTCAGTCAGTAAAATGTCCGCATAGTCGAAATAGGGAAATACAAGTGTCTGCACAAGGGACTTTTTTAAGTAAGAGGGGAGATGAACATTTATCCTTTTTAGCACATGGATAATAGAATATACTTTTCTGCAGGTTTCTGTGATTTGCATACATATCCTACTTCATTTTCCACCGTCACTAGATTGTACTATTAACAGTATGTCTGTCTACTATGTTCAAGGAACTCTATAGTCAAGTTGTGCGTACATTGGTTACTAAAGTGTCCCGGTTCCTAAGCCTGGTAATCATTTTTTAACATATTAAGAGAGAATGAGTCTGAAAACAAACCTCAAATTGTTAAATATTGCTTACGAGCATTGTATTTACGCGTGAATGTAATTTACGATACCTGTTGAATTAGGTTGATTCTGATAGAGATGGTCGCGTCATGAATATCTGTTTCTCTTACGGAAACCAGTCCTAAAGTGTGAAAGAATGTTAGTTAAATTAGTATTTTATAAATCCCACTCCTAACCTTAAGTGAATAAAGTTTACTGCCCAGTTTGTATAAGGTGATTAAAAATAACTTTATTATCCGAATCATAAAACCTTGATGAAAACAATTTTATCGTCACACTGTGCTACAAGGTTATGAAGAAGTTTCGCCAGTGACCAATCAGTAAGAGCTTCAAGTATTCATCGCGCGCGATCTCTGCCGGTAATCCTCTCCATCAGGACTGGAGCTCTCTGAAGAGGATTCCGAAAATACGAGTGAGTGGTTCGCCCCGAGGCTATAACACCAACCACTTGTGTTAACGAACGAAAACACGATTCAGGTTTATGGCTATAATATACTGTGTACGCTTCACCCTCCTCATCATTTTATGTTGTTGCAAAGGTAAAAAGCTCATCAAGTGGGTTTATAGAACCAAGACCTGTAGGTTATAGGGAGCCTCGAATTTGTCTTTACGGTCATGTTTCATTCTCAGCTACACACCAACATAAAAGCGAATTTATTTGCAGTGGCGTAAGCAACAGTTAAATAAATTACTATCCATTAACTTTAATTATAGTATTCTGAGGAAAAATTTCAATATTTTAAATTATACACCAATTAAAGAAGTTTATTCTTTCAAATGCACACTGTTTATGTTTCAATCAATGTAACGACATAATCATAAACAGAGATGGAATCTTAGCCACAACTATTTGAAGTTACTGAGTTCGAAGTTTGTGCAATAAGCCAAATGACGACGAAAGGTAGTGGCGCGTGGCGCTGTACGTTGTAAACAGACTACTCCCGCATCAAGGACAAGAAAAAAAAATATGATTTCAAGAGTGGGGCTGTGTTGTGTATTACAAAAGAATAAACATAGACCTTACTGTGTACTTTTAAATTAAAATGTTACTGTTTCACAGCCACTACTCTTAATGAAATGTTTAAACCTATATTACAATAATGTATGATGTAAAATTTCAACTTAAAACGTTACTGTATCAAAGGCACTAATCTTAACAACATGTGTTAAGTCTATATTACAATAATTTTTATGTAAAATGTTAATTGAAATTGTTACTGTTTTATAAGTACCGCTCTTAATGTAATGTTTAAGTCCATATTACGATAATCTTTGCTGTAAAATTTTAACTAAAAACACAGATAATTTGTAAAGTACAATGTTTTTAAGATTGATAGTTGTCTAATTATTTGTTTACATTTCGAATGAACGTGACCTTGCGCCCAACACATACCCAACAGAGTGACAAAAGACTGCTTCGGCATGCGTACCGAGCGAAGTAAATGATGACTATTCTCTTTTTCAAAAACATTAGACTCACAACGCATTTTTTTCTGGGAAAACCTTGAGAGTTACAGAAGGGCGTTATTTGATTTTTTCTACCACCAGTAGGCCCACTTCTTATTTTGACAGTTTACATTGCATAAATCCTGTATATATCGTACCATAGAAGGCACATTTAGCATCTACGGCTTAGAAACACCGGAGTTAAATAAAAGGGAAAGAGAATTATTTCTTACAATGAATTATCGGAGAAGTTGCTGCCAAAGATCAAGACTGGGATATGTTAGAAACGACGAAATAAGAAATAGTACATTATGCAACGAGCCTATAATGGTAGTAATTAAAACGTGAGTATGTTTATGAAACGAGCGCAAGCGAGTTTCATAATTTTCATACCAGCGTCTTAATTACCATTATAGGCAAGTTTCATACGACTATTTATGCTCGACCATATTTCTAACTTGAAATTATTCATAAGTATTCATGTTATTCATATCAGACTGGGGAGCGGAACTGACCTTGTGCAATATCTCGTAAATTGTGAGATGTGCGCAGACGCGAAAGTATTAATTTTTTTTTGCCAAGAAACAAATGTCATTGACCTTGATATAATCTTGAAATTGATTTAGACATTGAAAAACGAGATGACAAATTGAATTTATTTGAATATTATTTACAATTAACGCTAATTATTATAGTAACAGAACATAACCTTCTGCGACAGTTGACGTTTCGCTAGTTGTCTTTCGATTGCATATCCGAGAATAATCGATATTTGCGCTTTCATATTACTACAATGGTGTTTTCTGATTGGTGGAACACCTGAACTTTAATGAATAGGTGTACTTTAATGAGGTCCATTAAAGGGCTGCTACCATGTGTATAATTACTACATTTCCGCATGGTCGAGCATAAAAAATTATAAAAGTTAAATTCAATACAGTGTCCAAAAATTAAGTAACGATTTTTTTTAGAAACAAAGCGTTTAGGGGTAAGATGACTATGGTAATGAATTACAGGTACATTCTGTCTGTATACTGTATAGTTGCTGCTGGAATCCGTGCATTGGTTTTGTGACAACAGCTGAGCATGTGTTTTGTCGTTAAAAGTACTGTAACTGTATCTGCATGATCTTCATTCTTCAACTAGAGAAGGTTGCTATGGTGATGTGGAGGCTAGAGGGGTCGTCGTATGAAGACATTCTGACGAAATATCATCGGCGGTTCCATATAGCTACAGACAAAACACTTCACATGCTGGTGATCAAGTTTAAGCTTACTCGGACAGTCACGACGGAGCCCTACGAAGACATCCGTCCTCTTCTGAAGCGCCATCAGGTTGTCCATCTAACATAATCCGGCGTTTTTTTACTAGAATTGTTCGACGGTGCATAGGTGTTTCTTTTCACGCTGAAGAAGCTGTACCATCTTCATACGAGGACTATGCACAGTGTGTGACTTCTATGTGTGTGGATTTATCAAATGACGTACAGCCTACTCATCCGACTCATTAACACACTGGTTATGAAAGAAGAAGAGAGCAGGGTATTGTTGAAGCTGTAACGTCAACATATTATCACCGCTTCATGAGAAAGTGCTTCATTTTATAAGTTAGTACTGTAATACTCTGGTACATATACTGTTTTCGCTGTAAGAAAAATCCTAATGTAAACACAAGCACGTGGCTGTCATATCCGTGATTGGCTCACAGTCGAAACACTCACACGACGCAGGAAAATATAGTCCGTATTTGGAAACTATCATCTTATATTATTTGAAAATAAAAAATTGAATTCTAGTTGTTAAATACAATGAAACATATAACTTCACTCATATGTAAAACGATATGTAAAAGAAAAGCTACTTTTATATTTTGTTATGTACTATGAACGCGGATGAATACCAACAGTAATACTGAGGTAGTCTGTTCTTGTAACAAGCTGACGTCACTTGAGCTCGTAGTTGTTCACGTAAGCACGTGGTACTGAAGTATGGCTTCTGCATCGTCGGTGTGTTTAGTTATTAAACATAAGAGTGGAAACCCTCTCAAAAGCGGAGAAAAACAAATAGTCTTAAATGTATATAATAAGTTATGTGAGTTTTAATTACAGTAATTATAAAGTAAATGTTTCCTAAGCAAATGAATGCATAATAGTGAGGTTATGCCTACTTGACGAGTAACGGGAAATGTTTAACATGAACAGAATGTACAACAGTAGGCGGGAACACGTACTGAGAATCTATGGCGCCAAACAGCGGCCAATGAAGCCTCGCTTCAGTCACGTGCTATTGTTTACATTAGGATTTTTCTTACAGCGAAAAGATTATAGATGTGGCTTCCTGTTTGACCAGGCATTTGAAATGAAATCAAATGAAGAAGAAAAATAACTTACAGCACGGCGTTTATACAGACTTTCACAAATTTCATTGACAAAAAAGGCTTCAATATAATTCGGAAATTTCATCCTCAGACCAGATTTCGTACCTAAAAATCTAACTTGCGATGTTGAAGTGTCCTGAAGAAACACAATGTATAAGCCAAATTCGACCGCAAATATGCACACATAAATTCCTTTTGAAGGAAGCCACCATATAGCACAATGTTTCTTTGATAAGATAGATGGAATGTAAAGACGGCACCAAAAATCAATTCCCGCTCTCAGAGAGAAGACAGTGAACATTGAGTTGAGAGTGGAAAGAAGCAATTTTGTAGAATGCTCCCTGGTTACTGCTGTTGCCAATAGAATTTAACAGTGGGCCCATATAAACTTTGTAAGTTGGTTTAGTTATTTTGAGTACCCCTTTAAAGCTCAGGCCCCAGGGGCCAAGCACACTTGCTGCTCTCAGACTTTAAGGGATATTCACTACTGATCGTTAAAGTTTATATCTCTCGAACGGTTTATTCGTAATCATAACCAGATGTATCAACTATTAATATTTAACGTAAAATAAAATATCACAAAATAAGGCGATGCGGTTAGGTATGAAATTACGATGGGATTGCAGGATGCCTCAAAATTAAGACCTATACAACTCGAGTAAAATCTTATGGGAAGCGTCCAGAAAGTAAACACCGATCTCGAAACATTTCAGCGCGCGAGGGGTATTCGATCATTTTCTTCCATTGAAGAATAGTAATTGTTTACTTTGAGATAAGGCACGTCATCACATTCACCAGATAAACCACTGAAGGGTGATTGTTAGGTTCATTGCTAAGAACTAGAGGGCGGATGTTGATGAAAAGTCATCTTATTATTTTTCACATTAGGACGAAGCCTATTAATAGATAAATCCTTCCTATATTAATATCAACGTAAAAAAGTAATTTCTTATATTGCATTTTTTTTTTTTGCATTTTTGACGTTTTTGAACTAACAGGTCATTTTAATATTTTTTTAGGCATTTTTTGGTCATTTTTAATACTTTGAAGAACTTTTAGTTCATTTGGAATGCATTTTACTTTCTTCTTTACTGATAGCTCTGTTAAATCATTTTATAACCAATTAGGTCAGCAGTAATTACCTACTGAGTAAGTGAATAACAGTGAAGTTTGAGTTTTATAGTTTGGAACAGACTCTAAAGTCCCTCCCTCATTCCACTGAAGGCTTCACTTCACACAACGGAAGTAATGCTTGACAGCAGCTTAGTTTAAGTGAGAACTTTGACCGCTACTGTTCTTTTGTCGGTACGAGGGTGTCTTTAGAATTTATGTTTGGAAGGAGGGAAACTTTCACCGTGTCCTGGACGCAATGCGTTTTATCTGGAACTTTGTTAAGGGTAAAATTAGATGGCCATTATTCAAAGCCGTGAATACGACACGAATAGTAGTGATATTGTTGGAAAGTTTAAGATAATATTAATTAATTAATTTTTTTATTTACTCACTCATTTATTTACTTACCTACCCATTTACTTATTTAATTACATATTTATCTACTTAGATATATTTTATTTATATATATTTATTATTGTATTTTATAAAAACCCATCACCGTAAAAAAACAGCTTGTTACGAATCCCTACAATAAGCCTCGGAATAGGACTGATTCTCTGGCACGACCACAGCAAAGGAATAAGGTTTTGAGATTTGGCACTTGGAACGTAACTAGTCTTTATAGAACAGGAGGGGTAACATTAGTAGCAAAAGAACTAGCTAGATATAGAATAGACTTGGTGGGAGTACAAGAGGTTAGGTTAGATGGGAATGGCATATCACAAATAGGAGATTACTTGTTGTATTATGGGGAAGGAAACAATAATCACCAATTAGGAACAGGATTCTTTGTTCATAAGAGAATAAAATCAGCAGTAAAAAAGGTCGAATTTATCAGTGACAGGTTATCCTATTTAGTACTTAAGGGTAGATGGTGCGACATCATAGTTATAAATGCTCACGCCCCTACAGAAGAGAAAGACGACCATATAAAGGATAGCTTCTATGAGGAATTGGAACATAGAGACCAGAATATTGTACAAAATGGAAATATAAAAATTGGAGATTTATTATTCGAAGAGGTGGAAAAATTCACATATCTTGGAGCAACAGTAACAAATATAAATGACACTCGGGAGGAAATTAAACACAGAATAAATATGGGAAATCGTATTATTATTCGGTTGAGAAGCTCTTATCATCCAGTCTGCTGTCCAGAAATCTGAAAGTTAGAATTTATAAAACAGTTATATTACCGGTTCTTCTGTATGGTTGTGAAACTTGGACTCTCACTCTGAGAGAGGAACATAGATTAAGGGTGTTTGAGAATAAGGTGCTTAGGAAAATATTTGGGGCTAAGCGGGATGAAATTACAGGAGAATGGAGAAAGTTACACAACACAGAACTGCACGCATTGTATTCTTCACCTGACATAATTAGTAACATTAAATCCAGACGTTTGAGATGGGCAGGGCATGTAGAACGTATGGGCGAATCCAGAAATGCATATAGTGTGTTAGTTGGGAGACCGGAGGGGAAAAAGACCTTTAGGGAGGCCGAGACGTAGATGGGAGGGTAATATTAAAATGTATTTGAGGGAGGTGGGGTATGGTGATAGAGACTGGATTAATCTTGCACAGGATAGGGACCGCTGGCGGGCTTATGTGAGGGCGGCAATGAACCTTCGGGTTCCTTAAAAGCCATTTGTATGTATGTATGTATATTTATTATTGTATTTTATAGATATATTCCAGGAAATGAAATTAATCTGTATTAACATTTTATCAGATTCACTTTTTATAATGAATTAACAACTCTTAAATATCCATTCCCGCATAATCGATGTTACTATCCATAATATTCTTTGAGTTTCATGCTCTACCTAAACATGATGCTTGCTGACTACAGGGGACTTGTTCTGCGTGTAGGTAAACAGTGACTTTTCTCCTATATCGACGGAGCAGTGTACTGCCACCGTCAAAGAATACCCAGAGATATATGAAGCAATTTATTATCTTGATGTGCTTTGAAAACATTTTTCAAGCCGCTTTCTTCAGGTAATAGTCTAATAATACAGAGTGATTTATATAGAACTGACACATTTCTTTCATTAATTGTTTCGAAACGAATTGTGCTAGCGACAATTTATTATACCTAAAATGTAGAGGAATTTTAGGAGATTATTTACCTCTATAGCAAATGTTGAAAATGTCCTCCATCCTGCATAAGGCACAACTCAACACGTCGTTCCATGTTACTGGCCACTCGTTGGAGGACTCTGTTGTTAGCTTGAATCTCCTGTGTGATGTTGTGCTTCAGATCGTGCAATGTCTGGGGACGTGTGGCGTAAACCCTGTCTTTTAAGTAACCCCATAGAAAGAAGTCCGGCGTTGTCAAATCCGGAGATCTCGGTGGCCACAGGTTCCTGGAAATTATTCGGTCGTCACATAACCGGATAAATGGAACCATGCTTCATCTGTGAACCATGTGATGGGCAATATGGCAGGATTTTGCACAATGAACGTCTGAAACCTACGACAATAATTCAATCTTTTATCCTTACCTGGTTCCTGTAGCTGATGAACAACCGTAACCCTATATGGCTTTAGGCTCTCTGACACATTGAGTAGGTGTACCCTGTCTCCTGCGACAAACGTCTTAATGATTTTTTGGGTGACTGCTCCAGTCGTGCTCTTACGTCAACAACAACCGTGGGAAGCCTAGATGAACGATGCTTGCCCTTTTCACTCACCAGAGATCCAGTTGTTTCCAATTTGTTTACCAGTCCCAGTATTGTGTTTCTTTTGGGAGGATTGCGAACACCAAATTCTCTCTGGTATGCTCTTTGAGTAGCTGTGGCCACCGAGATCTCCGGATTTGACAACGCCGGACTTCTTTCTATGGGGTTACTTAAAAGACAGGGTTTACGCCACACGTCCCCAGACATTGGACGATCTGAAGCACAACATCACACAGGAGATTCAAGCTAACAACAGAGTCCTCCAACGAATGGCCAGTAACATGGAACGACGTGTTGAGTTGTGCCTTATGCAGGATGGAGGACATTTTCAACATTTGCTATAGAGGTAAATAATCTCCCAAAATTCCTCTACATTTTAGGTATAATAAGTTGTCGCTAGCACAATTCGTTTTGAAACAATTAATGAAAGAAATGTGTCAGTTCTATATAAATCACTCTGTAGATCGTGCACTCCGATATGCAGAAATTATAATCAGAGTCTGTATTTATGCACCCGCCATGAGGATGATCGTAGCTGGCCACAATGCGCCGCTCTATTCAGTGAAGTCGATGCGCTTCTCTCAGCGTTGACAAGCCTCGCGTCACACAAAGGCCAGAGTTGTGCTGCACCTGTCACAACCGCAGTGACTCGTGTGAACACTTCATCATCCGAGAGACGGATGTCGGCAGCAGCAGGAAAACGTTCGGGGCTATAGCCTAGACTTACACTACCTTCGGAAACTTTGCACGAGGCCCACAGATAAACCTTAGTCCTACAGAACATATACAGAAAGAAGTGACATACCGCATATAACAGTGTTGTTCATACACCTCATATATTGTTAAACTAACCTTTGAAATGTTATTAAAATTCAAAATATATTAATAAAACTAAATTCATTATGTTTGATGAGTTAAACACGAACACAGCGACATGAATAAAATTAATTTACGTACACCTGTTACTTACATAACAATTTAAAATTACGTAGCCTATTCCGTTAAATTCATGTAACATTGTTGTCTGTAAACTTAATAATAATAATAATAATAATAATAATAATAATAATAATAATAATAATCAGGGGCGATTTCTCAGGGCATGCTATGCTTGCTGCGCAAGCCCAATATTTTCGTAGAATGTGTATTGCTCAAAATGGGATTACGCACATTAAAAGTTATTTTGATTTTTGGAATACCGTATAGGCGTAATACCATCCGCAGGTTGCAAACCGCAAGTATCGCAACGCTTGCTCGTTTCTCGGAGCTACAGGAAAGACGTAGAAATAGCGAGAATATGATGCGAGCGCAAGTGCCTTCCTCCTTGGTCCGCCCTAAGCGCACATGCTTCTCTTATGTGTTGTTTGAAGCTCTGGTCCGAGAGCTACACCAACGACTATTTAACGTTACACAGAGCAGTATTGACAGCGGAATGTGCTGTGATTTGCGAGTGCAATGTAATTGTGTGAGCGGAATGCATGTGTTAGCTGCTGCATGTATTATTAATTCTTAAACATTAATTTGAAGTATTGCAATGAGTTCGGAATTGTGTGTTATTGAAACCTTATTATTAAATACGTTTTCCCGAAGGACTATTCAAGAGAAGACAGACATTATAGAGAATATGTGCGTTCGTTCAGTGCAGCTCAATATAACAATGTGCATTGGTTGGCAGGGTCGAAAAAAACTAAATAAACTGTTTTATTGGCCATGTTTGTTATATTAGGCCTATATCGAACTTCTACATCTGATAAGCGAATATGATCTATGACTCATAATGATTTCATAATTATAAAATAAATTATTTATGTGGGTCTGCTTATTTTTATTAATTATGAATTATTATATCCTCCCATCTTCCTCTTTGAATAAAAGAGCAAGCCTAACTTTCGTGACTAGCATTCGCCCCTGATAATAATAATAATAATAATAATAATAATAATAATAATAATAATAATAATAATAATAATAATTTTTTTTTTATTTTTGCTGGCAGAGTTAAGGCCATAAAGCCTTCTCTTCAACTCAACCAGCCTTAATCAATACAATACATATTTAAATTACAAATATTTACACTACACTTAAAAGGTTCTGCAGCTATATTCTTCAGTTAAGTTTTAAAGACTAGTAGACTACATATCTATTTAAATTTAGCTAAACCTGTAAGGTAAAGTAGTAACTTAATTTATGAGCTAATTTAATTCAATCAATTATAATTAATTTAAGACAAGCTTACTAGGACTATGTTACAGGGAGAAAAAAATATATATACATATAAATCTAAAATATATTTCTATAATGAGAATATTAATGTAATTGCCATTAGAGGTTTTGTAAATCTATTTAGAGAAATTAATGATAATAATAAGAATGGGCAGATGTTAGTTTCATTATAAGTAACAAATATTAATCAGCAATTAATCTGTTAAGTAAGAATTTATGTAATTTTGACCTAAATGAAGTTATTGTCCAATAACCCCTTACATCACTCGGTAGCGAGTTCCAATTTCTAACAACTGAAACTGTATAAGATGAATATAAAGATGTCTTGTGGTAGGGTATAATGAGTAAATTGTTATGATGAGATCTTGTACTTAGCTGATGATATGCGGATAAATTTTGAAAACGAGAAGCCAAATAGATTGGGGTAGCGGTGCGCAGAATTTGAAATAAGAGAACAAGAGAATGCAGGGCTCGTCGATCGCTTAACCTTAGCCAAGACAGAGTTTGGAAAGACGGGGAAACATGATCATACTTACGAATATTGCAAATATAACGGACGCACGCATTATGCACACGTTGTAGCCTGCTACTCAAATTCGCATTTAGGTTACTTAATATAGGCCTAATATCGCAGTAGTCAAAGTGTGGCATCACGAGTGTTTGTACAAGGATTAATTTTAATTTATTGGGAAGAAACTCCACGGACAGAGGGTAGTTATGTTTAGATGCACAGTAAACAAGCATGCATTGTGCACAGGGTTGTCTTTCAGTGGAGGTCACTTGCTGTTAGTCTGTCATTGAGAATCGTGTACAATGGAGCTTTGTAAAAAGCTCAGTTCCGATTTTAAAAAGTTGATTAAATGGCGATCTTACTCGTGTTAATTATGTAAGCATGTGCGGCTTACAGCTGTTTCGGTGCTACTTGACACCATCCTCAGAGCCTACTCAAACTAGGCTCTGAGGATGGTGTCAAGTAGCACCGAAACAGCTGTAAGCCGCACATGCCTACATAATTAACACGAGTAAGATCGCCATTTAATCAATTATTTGTATTCAAGTGTTAAAAGTAGTGTACGCAAGATTCAACATGGATTAAAAAAGTTATTGTTCGCCTGACATCCTATAGAAAAATAGATAAAGTACTACATAAAGCACATTTTACAGTACAACACACTGTAAAAAAAAATTCGAAATCATGGAATTTGGAAAAACTTGGCAAGAAAAACCAAGCAAAAATTGCTAAATCCAAGTGATGAAAGATTCATTGTTAATGGACTTATCAAAAATCCAAGAATAAGTGTTCCACAAATTCGAGTCACGATTAAAGAGTCTTCAAACACGAATATCAGTAATCAAACTATCCGGGTTGTGTTGTGGAAAAATAGAACTGTATATACATTTTAGCAGGAGAAGCAATTGAAAGTTTGAAATGCTTAGCGCTCAAAGCTTAACTGTGATTTTCCGATCATTACTGGACAATGACTATCAGTGTTAATGCCATATAACTCTCTATGTACCAGCTGTGAGCAGTATGGAATGAAAATAAATGCCAACAAAAAGAAGACCATGACCAAAGGAATAAAAGTAAAGAAGGTAAACTTGCAAATTCTGAATGAGGCAGTAGAGCAAGTGGACAGTTCAAATACTTGGGGTGTACTATAATCGTTTAAGAATCATATATCAGATGCAAAACAACAGAAAAAAAGGTTTAAAAATGCAGACCAGTGTAATGTTAAGAATTTCTCCGTATTGTGAATGAATTTGCAGAACTCCCTGTGCTGATACCTTGAAACTAGACCAACATCTGACTTTACGAGAGTCCCGTCCTCAATCTCGCAACAGTAAATTGGACAGATGCGGGCATGAAGCGTTCGACTGGACAGACACAAGGACTGCACTGTCCAAATCTCTCGCATTCCAACGGAGAGAACAGCAGACTTGCAACTGATCAAGCCAACAAAACGCTGAGACGGTTTCCGTGCAAACTACAGGTACATTCAGATTCTATGTACAGTATGTGAAGGAAGTGCCAGGTAAAGATCTGTTGCTACGTCAGAGGTACAGACTTAATCATCTACTTAGATGACACCTGATTCGTCAATGTAAAGAAATGCACGCTTCACTGTAGTTACTCGTGGAAAATCATGTCATATCTCAAACATCGGAATAAATTATTAAAATCGCGTTTTAATTTACATTTTAAATTCATGATCCATTTTGATTTGTTGTTTAAACATTTCAAAGTTTTCAACATTAAACAAATTTATTATTTTATTCTATTAAAACATTTTCACAGAAATCTTAATGAAAGGTACATACATAAATATAGAAATAAAAATATGAATTCTCTGTGTTTATCTGAACCTAAATGTAAAATCAATGCAGCTTTTTATCATAGCATGAGTCAAGGTTCTAGATTATTAAACACATTTTATTCTAATATTATTTTAACCAGTAATGTCTTCAAAATTAATAAAAAAAATATAAAAATTTGTATTGAATTTATAGTTTGGGTTTAAAGATATTTAACACTTTTTAATCTGTATTCACTCTCAATTTTAATTTTATTTTTGTCTGTATTGGAATCCCCTCCTGAGCACGAGTCTTACTCATTCAGGGAGTGGGCTAGTTTATATTATATTGTATTAACTTGTATTCATTTGAATACTTACTAGCAATAAAATAAATAAATAAATTTACAATACATTTCTCAATCTTTTCAATAAATTATTAAAGCCGTATTTTAATGTTTATATTAAAATCATATTTCACAACTATAAAACAATCAGTTATTTAGAAATCTGTTATAAACTATATAGGCACTGCGCCTCTAAAATCCGCTACGTGTTTTTAAGGTGTTTTTTTTTTTTCAGAACAAAGAAAAAAAACATTACCACTTTTAATTTCCTTGATTTTCAAAACTATTTTCGGTTTAATTTCAATCATTACAAGAAAAAAATATGAAATTACACCGAAAGTAGCTTTGAAAATCAAGGGAATTAAAATTGGGAATGCTTTTTCTTTGTTCTGCAAAATTTTCTTAAAAACACATAGCAGATTTTGGAGGCGTAGCGACGATAAGTTATTGTGTGTTTCTTTACAACTTATGGAAAATGAAGGGAATATGGAAACGAATATGATGTTTATAGACTAAGAAAAGGCGTTTGACAAAGCAATATTACAAAAATTATGGGAGTTGCTAAAATGTGAAGTGTTTCTTAGTCTGCTAATATAATCAGCGCAAATTTTAAATTATAGTGTAAAAATAACAACTGACAAAAGGAAAAACTAGGACAACTAACGAGGGGAATTTATAGTGGAGTTCGAAAAGAATGTCCCCTTTTACTTTTATTTTATATTAACATACAGTATTGCATATTTTTCTTCATTACGAGTACATTCGCAGATTACAATAAAATATCACAATGAAAACTCAGTACCAGTACGATTCTGTCCTTGTATTTAATATTATGTATGACAGTTAATTGGTGAGTCCATCTCAGCTCCGTGAACAGTGCATTCTGCATCGAACCTGTTCATGGTCCGAGACACGACGTGGGCAATGAAAAGATTTCTCTTCAGTCTATTGGACAGGGAGTTTGTCCATTGTCTTATGTTCTCCTGAGTTGTCTGAGAGGTGACGCTGTGCTGATCTCACGACCAGGGATGCCGGCAATTCCCCTACACCGTATTGATTGTACGTAGGCATTAAAACCCTTCATTTACTAAGTAGATACAATATGTACAGAAAAACTTATCCGTGAAATGTGCAGGAATTGTTCAAAATAGCTTGGTTGTTTCCAAATATAATAAAATTTGTTTTCTGAAGAAAAAATTAATATGATTGAAATATATATTTAGTAGTATTAGTAGTATTTATTTATTTAACCTGATAGAGATAAGGCCGTCAGACCTTCTCTGCCCATCTACCAGGGGATTACAACTCTAATATGAAGAATAAAATTACAATTAATATTCAATTTACAATTACAATTACAATAAAAATTAAAGTAAGACAAGATTACCTGATTAATGAAAGCTAGACATTTTATCATAGAAGTTAAGAAGGAAGAATATTTTTGTATTTACTGAATTACAAATTAAACCTACAATAACAAAAATCTATAGTAATGAAATTACCGGATATTGAAATATTTTGTGATAGATTAAGAGAACTATTTACAAGAAACCATGTCTCAACGAGTCTCAATTACTGACCAAGTGAATTCAATTTTGAATTCAAATTTATTTCGACAGTCCCTGATGTTAGCAGGTAACGAATTCCAGAGTCTTGGCAGGGCTATTGTGAAAGAGGATGAGTATGAGGAAGTGCGATGGGATGGTATTGTTAGTATTGTTTCATGGCGAGAGCGTGTGTTCAGATTGTTGTGGGAGGAAAGGTAAGTGAAACGAGACGACAGGTACGAAGGAATAGAAGAGTTCAAGATTTCGAAGAGAAGGAGAAGTGAATGTAAATTTGTTTTCTTATCTAGTTTAAGCCAACCTATTGTTTCCAGGGATGGGGTAATGTGATCATATTTACGAACATTGCTTACAAAACGTACACACAAATTATGAGCACGTTGAAGTTTCGTTTTGTTGTCGCTAGAAAGGTCAGTGAGTAAAATGTCAACATAGTCAAAATAGGTAAATACAAGCGTCTGCACAAGGGACTTTTCTAAGCAAGAGGGAAGATGAACATTTATCCTTTTTAGTACATGGAAAATAGAATATACTTAGTGTATATCAAGTGTAAAAAGTGTTTAAATAACATTGTTATCTTCAAATAAATCTTGAAAACAAATGAATAAATGAAAAAATGCATTAAATTTACCTTAAGAAATAATGGATCCAAAATGCACCCAGTCAGTAAAATCTGACAAAAAAAAAATTTCTCGGTGAACCAAGTGTTAAAATGAGGCAAAGGTGACAAAAAAGAAATAAATAAAGAAAAAAAGGAAGATAGAAGAGAAGAGTTAATGTACAAATGGAAGAACGACACAGAAAATGGTATCGGCAGAAAAAGAAATCTACAACACAATTACTACCGGCATCCGTCATGATTTCATTTGGTCTCACCGGCACTTGAAAACGATCATGGGAAGCCGATATTCTATCCGTTCAGCTGCCAATACATCTTATTATATGATAACTATAAATACCATAGGTGCGGACGCCATATTCCTTGTATTAACTACAAGATAAAGCAGAACACTGTTGTACTCCAGGGCCAACGCCTGGCATCAAACTTGGGTAACACCACTTAACCGGTTTCGCAGACGCTCTCTCCTCTTGGCTGTCTGCTTAACCTCGACGGCAGGCGTCTCGACGTCATCCTATCCTACGTCAGCTTCAATCAAGCCTCACCCAGAACGCAATTAGCGACTGCCGCGAGCTGGGGTGGCTGCAATGAGGGATGAAGGTGATGGGGGTGCTACCAAGGAGTGGCAATATAGTGGCCCTTCCAGCGCGGGGTCAGGAATCTGACAGTGAGGGATCAAGGCTTTTACACCGCAAGTTTGGAGATAATTTGGATTGTTGTAAGGCCCTCTCTGCATTTGGGAGTGAGCATGTGGGGGAGACCGGAGTTCTGCAAGGAGTCAATTCGTGAAATTGTTGGCAATACCCAAATTATAAAAAAATATATATATCTAAAAATAAATCAATAAATAAAAACGCAAATATGTTTGAATATATTTTTTCTTCCTCGCTTATTTCTTCTCTGTTTCTTCCTACAATTTTGTTATTTTTCATTCTTTCTTTCTTTCTTTTACCTTCATTCTCTCTACATACCGTCACCTTTTTCATCCTTTCTTCCTAATTCATACCCATTTCATTCTTTCTTTTTATTCTTCTTTGCAATTAATTCCTTATTTCTTCGTCCTTTCATTCAATAATTTATTATTTATTATCTCAATTTCTTTCATTCTTCCTTCTTATTCCATTTTATTATTTCATTCATATCTTATTTTCACACACTGTAAATAACCAAGAGTCTATATAATCTCTTCTAATAAGTTAAACTTTCATATTAAAAAAGATGTAACATAAGAATAATATCCAATATCAATGTTTTACTAAATTTAATAGTTCTTATTGCCCTTTATCACCTACCCTGTTCAACACCTACTTGGAGTATTTAGTGAAGAACTGTTTTCAGAACATGGGAGGTGTGATAGTAGGAGGAAGAAGAATAAAGTGCATAAGATTTGCTGATGATATGGCGTTGTTAACAGAAGAGGGTGATGATACTAAGGAATATTATACTGGAGCTAAATGACAGCTGTGATCAGTATGGGATGAAGATAAATGCAAACAAGACGAAGACCATGATCATAGGAAGAAAAGTAAAGAATGTAAACTTGCGAATTCTAAATGACGCAGTAGAGCAAGTGGACAGCTTCAGATACTTGGGATGTATTATAAGCAGTAACATGAGCTGGTGGCAAGAGTCAAAAGGCCAAGGAAGTTTAACTAAAAAGGAGCATCTTCTGCGGACCTCTGGAGAAAGAACAAAGAAAGAAAGAATGACGCAGTAGAGCAAGTGGACAGCTGCAAATACTTGGGATGTACTATAAGCAGTAACATGAGCTGGTGCCAAGAGTCAAAAGGCCAAGGAAGCTTTTAATAAAAAAAGGAGCATCTTCTGCGGACCTCTGGAGAAAGAACAAAGAAAGAAAGAATGACGCAGTAGAGCAAGTGGACAGCTTCAAATACTTGGGATGTACTATAAGCAGTAACATGAGCTGGTGCCAAGAGTCAAAAGGCCAAGGAAGCTTTTAATAAAAAAGGAGCATCTTCTGCGGACCTCTGGAGAAAGAACTAAGGAAAAGACTAGTGAAGTGCTTTGTGTGAAGTGTAGCATTGTATGGAGCAGAAACATGGACATTACGACGAAGCGAATAGAAGCATTTGAAATGTGGATATGGAGAAGGATGGAGCGTGTGAAATGGACAGACAGAATAAGAAATGAAGCTAACAAATATTCTTGTCCTATGCAAGATTCGAAACCGGACTAGGCTCCAATACAGCGTCGAAGTAGCACCTTAGCCGATGCGTATTCATGGAAAGTAAATGAATATAATTCGAAATCCCGCACTGCATAAATATACGCCACTGATATCCAAGTTGTCACGGTCATTGTTTAAAATGTGGAATTCGGTCGATTTAAAGGTCTAAAGAGGGTAATTATCAGCGAAATCCCAACTCTGCCGGTTTAATCCAGTGACCGACAAAAATAAGGGATAAAAACAATCAGAGCCGCTGTGTGATATAGTTGGAATGCTGCATAACATATCTGCTGGTATAATATTAATGAGCCCAGGGACTGTCGTAATTCGCATTAGCGCATTGTGTTTTCATTTCTCTTGTAAATAACAGTGTTAAAACACTGGAATTAAAAATGTATCAAGCTTTTTGTTACATGGTTGGCTCCAATAATAAAAAAAGAGTGTTTGTCCGTAATGGACGATGTTCTCTAGAGAGTTGGCTAGCTCTGATAAACCCACGATCCATTTCCCTTTTGTATATTACTGGAGAGTTTTATTTTAAACTCCCGATTTGCATTTGTGAGAGAATGGCTAAAAAAAAAAAAAAAAAAAGAGTTTGTTTTCTTATTGGATAACCCCCAACACGATTTTGTTCTGAAATGTGTTTACATTATTTAATGATATAGTGGACGTTACTAATAACAACCAAGCAATTTGCCTCGTTTTGAATGTCCATATGCCCACATAAAGCAATGTAAAATATAAACGACGATATACGCAAATAAAAACATAATAATGGGTGAAGTTAATCGGCCGTTATGCTAAGATTACACAGTCTCCAAAATGTAGTAATTTACGTAATTCTCTTAAGGGGAGAGGATGGTATTTTTTAAAACTTTTTTCCTATTTGGTGTAAATTATTAATTTTTTGTGCGAGATCGTGCGTATTTGCTTGTTTTCCGCACAGAACCAATGCGCGGTAAGTGTGAAATACCACATTCAGTATTCCCAACGTAACACACATAACAATTTCCCTCTTCTTACCGCTTAAGCGCGACATTCATTTTACTGCTTTAGGCTTTTAACATATTATTTTTAGAGACGTTTAACATAGTAATAATTATAAATTGGAAACTTACCACTGCAATTTCACCTAAATTGCAATGTTAATTATTGTTTTTAAATATTTGCAAAAATTAAGTAAAGTCTACTACTCCACGAAACTTATTGCATTCCTGATATAAGTAACATTAAGGAAGCCGTCAAAAAAAACAACAAGATTCTAGATGCCGATGTTATTACTGCAATATGTTATATAAATAATATTGTTAAAATATTAAAATGAAAAATAAATCATTACATAACCTTACCATTTGTTTTAAGTTCGCATATATAGACTGGGGAAAAAAAAAGACAGACGTATATCACGGCCTGCTGGAGTATAGTAAACACAGAAAACATTTTATAGCAACAATGTTGAAGAAAGATATTTTGGTTTTCCGAAGTTGCCGTCATTAAACAGAAACCAACATAGAGATTTCATTGCAACTAATTAGAAATTCGTCTTTCAGGTATGTAATAAACGATCTTCGCACAAATAATGTACGATACACGAGCGGTATGTTTGTTTTCATGTTCTCGGAAATTAAAAAAGCTCAACTGCATTTCGCTTTTTCAATCTTTTCCTCGACCATGAAAACGTCAACATACCGCTCTTGTAACGTATATTACTATTGTATGTAGAGAGCTCGTAGCTGTGGCAACTCAATCAAATAAAAATATTTTGAAAAAAAAAAAATTATTTGGGGGCCCAAATTTGAAAAAAATATGCCCAATGCAGGATTGTACTAAAACCGATATATCTAAACCGTTTTTAAAGATAGATTCAAACAGTTTTTGCAATGTATTTGCAAAAGTATGCTCTACAAACTGTCTGTAACAGAATTTTGATATTAGTCCCTACGTTTGTAAAATAAACAATTAAAATTTAGTAACAATTTTCTGATTTACTTTCTTGCAAACAAACGGACGTATTTTTTAAATTAAATCAATTAACAAAATTCTGTTACAGAGAAACCTTTCCTAATAGTCTAAAGAATGTGTGTTCTAAATTTCATGCATGTATCTTTAATAGTTCAGAAATTATATCCATTTTGTCTGGCAATGTAGCAAAAAAAAAAAAAATGAAGTTACTGGAAACCGATAAAAGTGGGCGTGTGATTTAAAAATCCAAAGCGCAGGAAGTTTAAAAATGAGTCTCAATATCCGATAAGGGCACAAATACCCACAAAATGTTATGCAATGCATTCCTCACATATCAAAGAGTATTTTAAAGGAAAAAACATGAAAATTTAATTTACCGGAAACAACAATAAAAGTGGGCGAGTGATTTAAAAATCCATAATGCAGGAAGTTTAAAAATGGCGATCCACACATACCACAGAGTATTTTAAAGATTTTTTTTTAATTTAGTCATTTTTCATCAAAAATACCATCCTCTCCCCTTAAATAGCAAGCTAACAACGTCCTCAAAATATCGTAACATGTTGTTAGGTTACTGGTGCTTTGAGGAATAACGGGAGATGGACACAATAGGCTACTGCTGTGTTTGTTCTCAGAAAGCAATCCCATCTTTCCCGATTTTTGCAATGGTCTTGTTTCAAAACATCTCCTTACTCCTCTTTTTGTTTCGAACATGTTGTCTTTCTCACCACTGGCATTGCCATGACCTGATTCACAGAAACAAAATAAGAAAATGTAACAATTGTAATAAAGAAATAACACTGCACGCTGAAAGAACATTCCTCGATTTTTGTAAGTCCCGAAAAATTTCCTGAACGCTACGCTACAAAAGCAGAAAAACGTAACACATAAAATACTTCAAACATCTCAGCACTAGAAGGTCTGTGCTAAACGCGAAGGCTATAGTGTCGTCAGTGCATACTTCTTAGTAAAGTAGTGCTTGCTATAGGGTTTCCCAAAAGTAAGAGGTAACTACAATTGCTCATATTATTTCCTTCTATATTTTTTACATAATTTTAAAAATTCTCGCACTGGCATATTACACAAAAATGTGGAGGTTGCAAACAAAACCGGTCATTTCCACCGAAAACAAAAATTGGGTTTATTTATGGTTTCGGTATGTTTAGAAAGGCATCCTTCTGAATATGGTACTGATTTTAATGTAGCTCGGTCATTTCCATGAGAAACAGTAAGGTAAAATCAGTATTTTCAATCAAAGCAGGATAATTCCATATCATACTAATGCTAATATTTTTATTGTCTTTTATGTACCAAAACGGACATTTCCAACACTTTATATGTGTTTCAATTACCAATCCATACAAAATCGGTCATTTCCATTTCTATGGGCGAGAGTGATAATATCTTATTGCTATACGCCATTTCAAACAAGTTGAGAGGATTTGAAAGCATTTCTTTCCCCTTCTACTTCCTCTGAGTTCGTCAGCGACAGCGTAAACGACATTTCATACAAGTTGAGAGGATTTGAAAGCATTTCTTTCCCCTTCTACTTTCTCTGAGTTCGTCAGCGACAGCGTAAACGACATTTCATACAAGTTGAGAGGATTTGAAAGCATTTCTTTCCCCTTCTACTTTCTCTGAGTTCGTCAGCGACAGCGTAAACGACATTTCATACAAGTTGAGAGGATGCGAAAGCATTTCTTTCCCCTTCTACTTTCTCTGAGTTCGTCAGCGACAGCGTAAACGACATTTCATACAAGTTGAGAGGATGCGAAAGCATTTCTTTCCCCTTCTACTTTCTCTGAGTTCGTCAGCGACAGCGTAAACGACATTTCATACAAGTTGAGAGGATTTGAAAGCATTTCTTTCCCCTTCTACTTTCTCTGAGTTCGTCAGAGACAGCGTAAACGACATTTCATACAAGTTGAGAGGATTTGAAAGCATTTCTTTCCCCTTCTACTTTCTCTGAGTTCGTCAGCCACAGCGTAAACGACATTTCATACAAGTTGAGAGGATGCGAAAGCATTTCTTTCCCCTTCTACTTTCTCTGAGTTCGTCAGCGACAGCGTAAACGACATTTCATACAAGTTGAGAGGATTTGAAAGCATTTCTTTCCCCTTCTACTTTCTCTGAGTTCGTCAGCGACAGCGTAAACGACATTTCATACAAGTTGAGAGGATTTGAAAGCATTTCTTTCCCCTTCTACTTTCTCTGAGTTCGTCAGCGACAGCGTAAACGACATTTCATACAAGTTGAGAGGATGCGAAAGCATTTCTTTCCCCTTCTACTTTCTCTGAGTTTGTCAGCGACAGCGTAAACGACATTTCATACAAGTTGAGAGGATTTGAAAGCATTTCTTTCCCCTTCTACTTTCTCTGAGTTCGTCAGCCACAGCGTAAACGACATTTCATACAAGTTGTGAGGATGCGAAAGCATTTCTTTCCCCTTCTACTTCCTCTGAGTTCGTCAGCGACAGCGTAAACGACATTTCATACAAGTTGAGAGGATTTGAAAGCATTTCTTTCCCCTTCTACTTTCTCTGAGTTCGTCAGCGACAGCGTAAACGACATTTCATACAAGTTGAGAGGATGCGAAAGCATTTATTTCACTTTACGCTGTCGCTGACGAGCTCAGAGAAAGTAGAAGGGGAAAGAAATGCTTTCAAATCCTCTCAACTTGAAATTATTGCTGAAGTGTTATAATATACTCGTTTTTCCATGGTACAGTAGAATAATTAAAATGAAGGATATTTAGGTAGATAAGCAATTCAATTCATATTTTTATTTTCATGCAATGCACACTCACATAGTTGAGCTAAATGTATTTTAATTGAAATTATTGTAAAAGTGCTACAGTACGGGTGATTATGTAGTAAGCACCGGCGAATCAGCATCTTCCCACAATAAAGGTCCTGGGCACATATTTTCCCGTTAGAGTGTAAAGGGACTCACAATATGATGCTAGTCATAAGAAAATGTTCAAAATTGAATTAAAATACGTGCATATATTTGGTAATATAAGCAAATAGATATGCTATGGATCTATTATTTATTGGAAGATTATCTGGCCGATGCTTACTATATAATTATTATGTAATGTTATATTCGTTACTCCATGATACAATTGATGTAAGTAACGTGTATTTTTTACTGTTATGCATGTCAAATAGCATATTTTCGACCAAAAATGAACATTTCCCTCAAATTTTGGATATTTCCAAAATATTTTTGGTCTATAAAATGCACAGAAAATTACTAAAATCATTATTATTGATACTATTACAACAGTGGACGTAACATGCATGACACATAAAATTGTCGTTCACTTTGGAATACCGTGGAGGCTCGATACATTTTTTTCTATTTCCTGAAAACCTCCGCATTTGGAATTTTTTTTTTGCATCACCACCCACCGCCATAATTTCACCGTAGATGTTGTATGAGTCCACCATTTTGTTCTTGTACAAGTAATAACCTCTTTTCAATGCTGTATACAGCAGCCATGCATTCGTGTTCTGGAATGTCTGTCACAATGTATGAGTCCTTCAGTCCATCGAGTGTATGTTTGCTCAAGAACACTCTTCTTTCCTTCAGGTAACCCCACAAAAAATAATCTGCTGGGTCAGTATCTGGCGATCTTGCAGGCCAAGTTACAGGGAAGTGCCTACTGATAATACGACCACCAGAACCATGACTGCGTTCAGCCGGGACAGCACTAATTCAGCTATACATTTTTGCTGAGTTACAGCAGCTGTGAGTTGCTGAACGACCAGATTGCAAAATGACCGCTGAGTTTACAAAGACACACGCCATTGTTCGGTCTACTCCGGAATATAAGAACCATTGGTTCTTGCCTATCCCCTCTACTTTCGCTGTCGGTCAGGAAGGCGTTCAATGCTGTCGCTATTTCAGCGCTACCTCAGCTGAACGCAGCCAATGAGAAATAAGCTCGTCATGCTGATGCAAAAAATCTCACTGCTTATGTAATAAACTTGTGCCAGAATTTTTAAGACTTTCTAGAAAACGAAGAAAATATCGATTAAAGTTACCTCTTACTTTTAAAAATTCCATATAATACAATGCCTTACCTCTGATTGAGGTTCTAGCTGATATGTAGGCCTACATCTATTATCAGGCAATATATCTCACTTGACGATATGTGTCAGGGGAAGAACAACTGTTTGTATACATCTGAAGTCTGATTAAAGCAATATGTAGCTAGTCGGCGATATATGCAATGGAAGGGGGAAGAAACTGGCCACCCTACCCCATTATCTCTTGACCTAGTTGCCTCATAAGTGGTGTCTTGTTGGTGTCACTTGTGAGGTTCAAAACTGTCTTCGGACAGTTCACTAAACAATAATACAATGTCGTTACTATACAGTACAGGTTTCAGGTTTTGAATATCGCCATTATCAATATCATCATCGTCATCCGAGGGTTAAGGCTGCTTCACAATAAACCGGGAACGGAAACGACAACAAGAACGAGAACGGAAATAATGTTAAAATAAATGTATTTAAATGTGAGCCTTCACAATAGTTAATTGTGAATGCTCACATGTAAATACATTTATTTTAACAATATTTCCGTTCTCTTTCTCGTTGTCGTTTCCGTTCCCGGTTTATTGTGAACCAGCCTTTAGACTTAAATACCCGTTTCGGGTCAAATTTAAAACTATCTCATGATATGAATAATTTCGAGGGAAAAATTGTTCCGGAGCCGGGTATCGATCCCGGGACCTTTGGTTTAACGTACCAACGCTCTACCACTGAGCTACTCGGGAACTCTAACCGACACCGGTCCAATTTTTCCCTCTATATCCACAGACCTCAAAGTGGGCTGACAACCGTCAAGCAACCAACTTCGAGTGCACACTAACTCCGTGTGACTTAAATTGTGGTTTTTCTGTTAACGAACAGTGACGTGTATTATGCAAATCAAGATTTCAGGTATAACTCCCTGTAAAGTGGATTTGAATAATTTCGAGGGAAAAATTGTTCCGGAGCCGGGTATCGATCCCGGGACCTTTGGTTTAACGTACCAACGCTCTACCACTGAGCTACTCGGGAACTCTAACCGACACCGGTCCAATTTTTCCCTCTATATCCACAGACCTCAAAGTGGGCTGACAACCGTCAAGCAACCAACTTCGAGTGCACACTAACTCCGTGTGACTTAAATTGTGGTTTTTCTGTTAACGAACAGTGACGTGTATTATGCAAATCAAGATTTCAGGTACAACTCCCTGTAAAGTTGATTTGAATAATTTCGAGCGTTGGTACGTTAAACCAAAGGTCCCGGGATCGATAACCGGCTCCGGAACAATTTTTCCTTCGAAATTATTCAAATCAACTTTACAGGGAGTTATACCTGAAATCTTGATTTGCATAATACACGTCACTGTTCGTTAATAGAAAAACCACAATTTAAGTCACACGGAGTTAGTGTGCACTCGAAGTTGGTTGCTTGACGGTTGTCAGCCCACTTTGAGGTCTGTGGATATAGAGGGAAAAATTGGACCGGTGTCGGTTAGAGTTCCCGAGTAGCTCAGTGGTAGAGCGTTGCTACGTTAAACCAAAGGTCCCGGGATCGATACCCGGCTCCGGAACAATTTTTCCCTCGAAATTATTCAAATCAACTTAACAGGGAGTTATACCTGAAATCTTGATTTGTATCTGATGATAATTGTACAGTTCATCCTTATGGCTTTAATAGGATCCCTTCATCATCCACTTGTAAGTCATAATTGTTTCACACTGCACGGTTTCGAGTTTTGCGACCTGAGAAAGCTGTTTGTGTTCCTGCATTACGCTTTCTGCACTTGATTGATCATGAACGAGACCTTCGTAGCACTCGTATTGCACTCAGACCGCAAACATCGAAATCTATTCACAGAGACGTTGTATCGTAGATTTCAATGCCCCCAGCGACAAAATGTAACATTTCCAACATGTCAGCCTTGACCACATCCTTACCTTACTAAGTTGTCGATCGAATTCCACTGCAGTTCTCAAATTTCATCAGAAGAATCCGATTAGGTAAAGCGACATGTTTCTTGCATTAGTAGTGCCTTTAAAGAACGTTCCGGTCCATACTTCGACCCCATGCGTGGCAGTCTTTGTTATCTGCTGTACTGATTACTCTGGCAGACTTAAAACTCGGAATGGAACAATACAAATATATATTTTACTATTCTTGACCCTGTCCAGCACAAATTTGACTTAACCACAGCCTGCTGTTCCCCGTATTTTTAACCCTAATATTAACAAATGCACATGTCCGTACTTATATAATGATTTTTAAGGACAACTTGATAATATGCCACTAAATCCATAACATGATATTATTTTCGTTCAAGCAAGACTTAAATATCAATTTCCATCTTTATTTCCACTGATAAATGCACTTCAAATTCAAAATATAGGTCCATGTATCACAACTGTAGCATGTAATCACAGTAGCAACTTCGGTTATAACACGATAATAGCTAAATTCCAAAACATACAATTTGCTAATTCTCCTTATTAAAAAAAATCAATTAAAAACTGCTGTTTAGAGAGAAAATTCAAAGTTCAATTATTGTGATATTTATGTTTTTCTTTTTTTTCTTCTTTTTTTTTTTAACTTTTTACTCTGTTATTTAATAAAATGTCTTAACATTATGTGGAATGAGCACGAGTATGTAACTTATTCTTTCTGGGGGTGCTAGAGTGTTTTTATATAAAAAGGGAATATGTATCTTTGTTCTGGCAATAAAGTATTACTTACTTACTGGCTTTTAAGGAACCCGGAGGTTCACTGCCGCCCTCACATAGGCCTAAGCCCGCCATAGGGCTCTATCTTGAGCAAGATTAATCCAGTCTCTACCATCATATCCCACCTCTCACAAATCCATTTTAATATTATCCTCCCATCTACGTCTCGGCCTCCTCAAGTGTCTTATTCCCTCCGGCCTCCCAACTAACACTCTATATTCATTTCTGAATTCACCCATACGTGCTACATGCCCTGCCCATCTCAAACGTCTGGATTTAATGTTCCTAATTATGTCAGGTGAAGAATACAATGCGTGTAGTTCTGTGTTGTGTAACTTTCTCCATTATCCTATAACATGCCGCGAAAAATAATAGTTCCGTAACATGATGTTATTTTCGTTCAAGCAAGATTTCCATCTTTATTTCCACTGATGAATACAATTCGAATTAAAAAAATATAGGGCATGTACTGTACCACAACTGTAGCATATATAATCACAATAGCAACTTCGGTTATAATCATATGATAATAGCTAACTTCCCAACATACAATTTGCTAATGCTCCTTATTTCAAAAAAGCAATTAAAAATTGCTGTTTAGAGAGAAGAATTTAAGTTCAATTATTGTGATGTGTTTTTCTTCTTTCTATTTTTTTTTATTTTTTACACTGAATCAAAAAGAAAAATGTTATTCAATCATACGACCTATTTTAATGTAAATTATACAGTTATAAATTTACATTTTATTTATTAAAACTGTTAACGTTTTCGCCATGCAATATGGCATCTTCAGACATTGATTAGAGATATCTTATGAAAACAAAACATTGCAATAAGATTATGAAGGCGATACATATCAAAGTATAGTTAATGAATGTCAAAGTTAAAAATATTTAAATAGTAAAAACACTTAAGCATACAGTTACAATCAAATTTTTTTTTTACTATCCACATTTAATCAAAGTGACAAAGTAAAATTGAAATATATGTACATAAATACTATCAGTCTTACTAATAAACCGTGTATAGTTTTTATACGAGACTTATGCAGAGTTGAGACAGAAAACGTTACTAATAAACCATGAATAAGCTATGGACGTATAAACAGGCTGTAACTATACAATGGGAATTGCTTTGCAGTAGTTATATACACGAAACCCCTTGTTTAAGTGTTGTATATAGCGAAAAAATGGCCGCCCTCTAACAGCTGTTCGTATCGACTGTCATTTTATGACGATGGTTACCTTGTAACCACAGAAGAACAAACCAAAGATCATAGAATTATTAGAATAATATTGCTGTAGCTTGTACTCTTTGACCAAAATGTAGCGTGGTAATCGATTAGAGCCAGTTGTACTATCGATATTTAACACGCCACACTACAGCGCTCTACCGGATGCAATAGAGAACCTCAGATATTCTATTACCTTTCGTAACGAAGTAATGACGAAACTATGACGTAGCTGTGTAACAGTTATACTGTTATACACGACGTATGTAGTGATTATTGGTAAGGAATTTACACACGACTTATAAACGAGCTACTCATTGTATAAGTATAAGACAGTTAAACGTCTGTATATAGAGTTTTTATTAGTAAGAACATATGTATCTATATGGTAGTTACTTATGATTATCAGGAGATGTTACGTACTAAGTGAGCCACAGCTGAGGCTGTAAATTAACTTGTTAAGTGACGGCAGGCACTATTTAGAAGTTCAACTAACCCTGCCATAACGTATGCCCCGCGACGATTACTTTACAAGAAAGAAAGTAATGTTTTAGTGATCTGTGTCTACCACCATAAAGCTTCCCTCGTAAAACTATTGCGGTTCCGAGAGAATACAAATGGCCTCTGCCTTTGCACTTAATCTATCACTGGACTAACTAAGAATCATGCTGAGAGAGGCTTCATTGTGTCGGGCTGAGGGGTAACTTGTTTGCCACACCAACCCCCTTTGCAATCTCTGTATGAATTTATGGGGTTGGTCGCGTGAGACAGCAGTCTCCGAGAGGGTTGTAAGATAGGTTAAGGGGGTGGACAGGCAGGTATAATTGAACTATTGCTTCATGGTTACTGAGAGACGGGAGATGGGGAGGTTTTGGGATGAGAAAATGGCAAGAAGGGGTGTCTCAGGGAGGCTGCAAGGATTACTCTTTATATAGAAGGGTTGTCGTATAATTCTTCTCCGCACTGCAGAACAATCCTACTGCAGAACAGTGCTTGTTTAACGACGCGTGGCTTTTGAAAAGTGTAGCGAACACTGAGAAGTGAATTTATTTTAGAAGTGTTATTCTTCAGAAAGAAAACGTATTCCCTGTGAGTGTTATTACCGGAACATATATCAGACTGAATGCAGAGAAGTAAACGGAAAATACTGTCCGTTTCAACAAAAGAAATGGATGATTTATTCCGCGGAGAAAGGAGGCATTACCTGCGCCAATAGTATTCACCAAGCCTAGCTTTCAACGCCGTAAATTTAAACTTCTGGAAATTCTCAGAATATGGGTCAAATAAATAATAGTACATTATGCAACGAGCCTATAATAAAGGTAATTAAGAAGTGAGTATGGATATTTATGAAACGAGCGCAAGCGAGTTTCATAATTTTCGTACGAGCTTCTTAATTACCATTATAGGCGAGTTTCATACGACTTTTTACGCTCGACCATACTTCTAACTTGATATTATTAATTTTATTTGTATTTGACATTGAGCAATATTCCGTATGTTGTGAGATGTGCGCAGACGCGAAAGTATTGATTTTTTTCCGAGGAACAGATGTCCACATTGACCTTGCTAGGCCATAAGAACCTACAGAGATAACATTGAAATTAAATTAGACATTGAAAAACGAGATGACAAATTGAATTTATTTGAATATTATTTACAATTAACGCTAATTATTATAGTAACAGAACATAGCCTTCTGCGACAGTATTGGATTTCCAGCCTCCGTGACGTTTCGCTAGTTGTCATTCGATTGCATATCCGAGAATAATCGATACTTGCGGTTTTATAACGGTAGAAAGCTGACCTGTCATTGGTTGAACAGTTGTAACCTGAGTCGTCATTGGCTGAAAGACCTGACCTTTAATGAGTAGGTGTACTTTAATGACATGCATTAAAGGTCAGCTACCAGGTGTATAATTACTACGTTTCGGCATGGTCGAGCATAAAATTATTAATTTCATTATCGGGCTTCTTCCCACACTCATAAATCTACATAAAAGACACCGCATCCTCTACATTCTTCCTTGCCTGACGGTAATATGGCGACTCACGTAGCTGTGAGGTACGGAAGACCATCACTATGGCATGGTATGGAGATATGATAGCTCAGGAGTCGTCATCTCAGTGCACTATGGTGCAGGCACAGTTTGCTCGCTAGCTCAGTTCTATCCCTTGGACATCAACTGTTTAGCAGAAGTTGGGGGGAATTATTCAGGTGATGGCAGTGGCGTACGTTCACTTGTTCAATCCTTTTAATCAGTCTCTAATAATTATCATAAAAATAAATACGGAAGAAGCTTGTACTTAATTTATTTCAAGAGGAACTGTGTAATAACTGAATAACTTTTCAGAAACAAGTTGTATTTTTCCTTTATGTATTGTAACGGTTTTGAAAGTAAATAGTTTTTTTTTATATTAAAGTAATTGAGAACTTACATACCTATAATGCATTTTCACTGTTACAAAATATTAAACAAATCGAATCCATTACTAATATTTAAATCATGTCAACCTATTCCTTTGTTCAAGTGTAGTCAATAAAATAAAATGAATTATCCATTTTTAATCTGAAACTATATATCACAAAATCAATTATTTGTTATTATGTATAACATATGAAACATATTATCATTTCTGTTACAAGACTGAAGTAGGCCTAAATTATTTCATTACAATGTAAATAACAAATGATAAAAATTATTTTCGCTAATCATTAGCATTGATTTTCCTGGATTTTTTAATTCGTTTTTCCTTCACTAACTGGTCAATGTTAGATGTCAATGCTCGTGTAGAACACAATCGAAGAACACATTGTAAATTATGGTCAGAAAGTTGGCTTCTGTGATGGGATGCGTTGGCTTGACTCGACACACTGCACACTACTACCTCCTCAACCAGCGTCTCGGCGCTCCGAACTAGAATGCAGGGCAGTTGACGATGATAGCTGGAGAGGAACGCGTAATGTGGTGATTGGTGGAGCTGGCTTAGTCGGGCGGCATAGTCTGTACGCAGCTCATTCCATAACGGGTGCACAAAAAGCCTATTTGTCCTCAAATGCTTAGGAATGCTCCATATCCCGCCCGATAAACACTTCTAGCTCTATTTCTCTACACCGACAGACAAATCATATGCCAAAAGTTACATCTATCTATACTAATAATAAATCTGTAGCCGAAATTTTTATGGTAATTTTCGATTTTCCAAAAATAATTGGTCCTAACATATATAATTAACCACCCTGAAACCGAAAATCGCTTTTTTGAAATTGTTGTTTGTATGTCTGTATGTTTGTTACCTTTTCACTCGATAATGGCTGAACGGATTTCGATGAAAATTGGAATATAAATTAAGTTCGTTGCAACTTAGATTTTAGGCTATACATTAAAATACATTATTTAAAAGGGGGGTTATAAGGGGCCTGAATTAAATAAATCGAATGATCTCGCTTATTATTGATTTTTGTGAAAAATGTTACATAACAAAAGTTTCTTTAAAAATAATTTGCGATAAATTTTATTCCTTGAACAATTTTGATAGGACTGACATTTAATGAATACATGAGTTTTAAAATTAAAATAACTACCATCTAAGACCGTATAATGAAATAAAAAACAAATGACTTCGTATATAAGGGGCCTTGGACAGCAACAATCGAAAGCTATGAAAGATAGCCTACAGTGAATGTTTCTGTGTTTGTATGAAGTAATATCGGAAGCTAAATTAACAGATTTATTATTTCACCATTGGAATGTGTAGTTTCTCTAGATGGACATAATGCTATAATGTTATTACAGTAACTTCTGATATAATATAATATAATATAATATAATATAATATAATATAATATAATATAATATAATATAATATAATATAATATAACATAATATAATATAATATAATATAATATAATATAATATAATATAATATAATATTATATAATATAATTTAAATTATTTGAAGGGTTCAGAACCATAGTGGGCCAAGCGCCATTTACTGAATACGTAGAAAACAAGGGTTAAAATTAAGTTATTACCATAATTCAATGGAAATCTATAACAAGTAAAATAAAATATACTGTACACATTAAATTTAAATGATGTCAATGTTCATTAAACTACGGTTTCATGTAATAAAAATTAAGAAACATGTTAAAGGAATTGTCATTGGACCAAATGAGTGTCTCTGGACCAAAATGATCGCATTTTAATTATTTGGATGCAATTTAAATTAAGTAACATATTAAACGATTTATCCTTCTATCAAACACGAATGTTCCCTGGACCAAATGTCCTATTTTAATTATGTAATTACTTTTTATTTATTTCTAACGGGTGCAGCGGAGCGCACGGGTACGGCTAGTTTGTAATATGAATGAATGTGAAACTCGTTACTTTTTCTATAAAAAATCTCGAATACAACGTTTTACGTCACTTATCTTAAATAAGTTCTTTACACTTGCATTCATACTACAAAAGATGAAAACCCAGTTCGAGTTGAACATTTTCAAGGTTGAAACTTGTTCAGGTGGCGAACATACGCTGTCTCAAAACACGTGGACTCTCCTGTTAACACAGAAGTCAAAAGTATATTTAAAAAACAGCGGGCGGCGCATTGGCCGACTGCCGGCCTGCAACTGGGCCACGGAGTCAGGGTTCGGCCCTCATTATTTATAACCAAGCCGCCAGGACACGCGAACCGGGGCGACGACCTGTCTGCAGACGCCGCCGTGGTAGCGCTGCCACCTGCTAGCCCGAGCCTCGTCCGGCCTAATTAACAGTCCAGTGTCCGGGGTCAATCTCTTCAAACTGGGCTCCACTTCACACATCAACATCGAGATTCTTGTTACTAGGCCTATAAATAGTCTACGAGTAAAAAATAATTAATTTGTAACTTTTCGGTAGACACCATTTTTGGAGCAAGAAAAGGGCTACTAGCATAAAAAAACAAAGGAAATCAATTTCATTTCACTTGTATATGCCTAAATACTCTGGAATAATGATTATGATTGTGATGATAATAATATTTACTTACGAATGGCTTTTAGATAACCCGACGGTTGAATACGCCCTCATATAAGCCCGTCATCGGTATCTATCCTGAACAAGATTAATCCAGTCTCTATCATCATATCCAACCTCCCTCAAATCCATTTTAATATTATCCTCCCATCTACGACTCTGCCTTCCCAATGTCTATTTCCCTCCGGTCTCCCAACTAACACTCTATATGCATTTCTGGATTCGCCCATACGTGCTACATGCCCTGCCCATCTCAAACGTCTGGATTTAATGTTCCTAATTATGTCAGGTGAAGAATACAATGCGTGCAGTTCTGCGTTGTGTAACTTTCTCCATTCTCCTGTAACTTCATCCTTCTTAGCTCCAAATATTTTCTATGCACCTTAGTCTCGAACATCCTCAACCTCTGTTCCTCTCTCAAAGTGAGAGTCCAAGTTTCACAACCATACAGAACAACCGGTAATAATTATAACTTTTTTATAAATTCTAACTTTCAGATTTTTTGACAGCAGACTGAATGACAAGAGCGTTTCAACCGAATAATAACAGGCATTTCCCATATTTATCGTACGTTTAATTTCCTCTCGAGTGTAATTTATATTTTCTACTGCTACTACAAGATAATTGAATTTTTCCATCTTTTCGAAGAATAAATTTCCAATTTTTATATTTCCATTTCGTACCATGCTCTGGTCACGAGACATAATCATATACTTTGTCTTTTCGAGATTTACTTCCAAAACTATCTCCTTACTTGCTTCAAGTAAAATTCCTGTGTTTTCCCTAATCGTTTGTGAATTTCCTCTAACATATTTTCGTGATCCATATAAAGAAGAAACTTATGTAACGCAGAATTTCTGCACTGAAATATCATATATATTTCGGTACATCGTAATAGCCTATATGATATGCGAAAAATAATCACTTTGTGATTTAAGAAGGCGCTTATTCCGTCGGATCCCGGCCACATAGTCAGTTATAACGAGTGCACCTCTGCACATGTGTGGAAAATTGTGCCACTGTCATACATCTATGACGCTGTGCATGAGGGTAGGCCACTAGATGGAACCCAAGAGGTGGAACTTAAACTGAGAGGATTCGATCCGACATCGGGATGGGAATCCGGTGTGACTTTAGTGGATAGAGCGTCAGCACGTAGAGCTGGAAACCCGGATTGAAATCCCGGTGCCGGAGAGAATTTTTCTCTGTTCCACTCTTCCATCATCATATGATGACGCAGAATTTCTGCACTGAAATATCATATGTACTTCGGTACATCGTAATATCTGATGTAACCCGTTCAATTCCAAACCCTCCCTGTTTTCCTGAACTTTACTAATGGTATATTCTAGAGCAAAGTTAAAAACTAAAGGTGATAGTGCATCTCCTTGCTTTAGCCCGCAGTGAATTGGGAAAGCTTCAGACCAAAACTGGTGTATACGGACTCTGCTGTATGTTTCACTGAGACACATTTTAATTAATCCAATTAGTTTCTTGGGAATACCAAATTCAATAAGAATATTCATGGAAAGAAAAAAAAAAACAAGTTGCTGCGATATGTCTTCCTTGTGATCATTTTGGCCACTGAAATATGAGAAAAACTGTGATAAGCTGGGATAAGAAATGAAAATTATACATTCCTCAGGTAGGCCTAGATGGAATTAAAACGTAAATTGAATTAACTGAACCACTGCTTTGTTACGATAATGATTTTAAAAAGGAGGGGAGAGACTACAACGCGTACGACCTTTCTAGGACGCATACAGTATACATTTCCTTCTCATGGCAAAGCACTCACTGTTCCTGACAACTACAGGGAGTAAAATGAAGGAAAAAAACAAGGAAGCAAAAACAAGGTTGCAAGAGAGGGGTTAGCAAACGACATTTCAAATAAATGGCTGGCACACATGCGAAGGACACAGTCAGCTGTGTGTTATAATCTATGCAAGGGTTTACTATTTATGAGGAGGGGTATGTCACCACGTGTCCCAACTGAGGAGAATTATGACGTCGAAACCGAGACTAAACACTGAAGACCTACCCCTGCTATCATCCATATCAAGCGTGACAGGTTGCAGGCTCGCCAACTCCTGCACCTTCACACTACATCACTTCCCGTGTCCCCCAACTTCCATCACCATCATTCTCATTTTGAATCGCAATCTCATTAGCGTTTTCCATCCCTATTTAAACGTCGCTATATCAAATTAAGTAGTTACCTGCCACCATCATCATCATCATCATCATCATCATCATCATTTAGTATTTAGTATTTATTTATTTAACCTGGTAGAGATCGCTCTAGAATATGACATTAGGAAAGTTCAGGATAACAGGCAGGGTTTGGAATTGAACGGGTCACATCAGCTTCTTGTCTATGCGGATGACGTGAATATGTTAGGAGAAAATACACAAACGATTAGGGAAAACACGGAAATTCTACTTGAAGCAAGTAAAGCGATCGGTTTGGAAGTAAATCCCGAAAAGACAAAGTATATGATTATGTCTCGTGACCAGAATATTGTACGAAATGGAAATATAAAAATTGGAGATTTATCTTTCGAAGAGGTGAAAAAATTCAAATATCTTGGAGCAACAGTAACAAATATAAATGACACTCGGGAGGAAATTAAACGTAGAATAAATATGGGAAATGCGTGTTATTATTCGGTTGAGAAGCTCTTATCATCCAGTCTGCTGTCCAAAAATCTGAAAGTTAGAATTTATAAAACAGTTATATTACCGGTTCTTCTGTATGGTTGTGAAACTTGGACTCTCACTCTGAGAGAGGAACATAGGTTAAGGGTGTTTGAGAATAAGGTACTTAGGAAAATATTTGGGGCTAAGCGGGATGAAGTTACAGGAGAATGGAGAAAGTTACACAACACAGAACTGCACGCATTGTATTCTTCACCTGACATAATTAGGAACATTAAATCCAGACGTTTGAGATGGGCAGGGCATGTAGCACGTATGGGCGAATCCAGAAATGCATATAGAGTGTTAGTTGGGAGACCGGAGGGAAAAAGACCTTTAGAGAGACTGAGACGTAGATGGGAGGATATTAAAATGGATTTGAGGGAGGTGGGGTATGATGATAGAGACTGGATTAATCTTGCACAGGATAGGGACCGCTGGCGGGCTTATGTGAGGGCGGCAATGAACCTTCGGGTTCCTTAAAAGCCATTTGTAAGTAAGTAAGTAACCTGGTAGAGATAAGGCGGTTAGGCCTTCTCTGCCCCTCTACCAGGAGATTCCAACTATAATATGAAGAATAAAATTACAATTAGTATTAAATTTACAATTACAAATAAAATTACAATATTAAATTTACAATTACAATTACAATAAAAACCTAAGTATGAAAAGATTACCTGACTAATGAAAGCTAGATAATTTATCAACAGTAATCTCACTAGAAGTTTTGATTTATCTAGAGAAAATCAAAAACTCGAGTGGGATTTAATTGACTATTATACGATTAGAAGAAAGTATATAGAGATTAGAAGTAACGAAGTACTCCAATACAATAAAATATTGACTTACGAAAATACAAAACTGTCTTCAAATTTGTACCATATCAACATTATAAATATTACGCTAGTAGATGGCAGTATTGTGTTATTATTAGCTGTTTTCTTGGTATCAGTTGTGCCAACTATGGAATCTTCATTGAAGGTTACTGATCAAGAAGGCTTTGTTGATTCAGTTTCATTTTTATTAAAACAATTTCATTCCACTTCAATTATCCCGATCCCAGTAATCAACGTCACTTGAGAGATGATTTTCAATAAATCTTACTATTAAACAATCTCTGATACGTCACTATTCATAATATCATATAGCAGAAGCTATAACAAACATAACCTAAATAATATAAACAAGTGTTAGAAAAGTTTTAATTAGGAATGATGAAATAAACAAGAAGCGTTTTAATTAACGATGAAATAAAAAATATACATGAATAATTTTAAAATAAACAATTATTGAAAGTACAATTTTCAAATTTGAATGTTTTGGTGGTTGGTGGTTCAGTTGATGTTATATTGAACGTGTCCGTAAAAGAAGTGAACTCGTTGATGTACATGGTGTATCCCTCAACTTATTCAGGATTTCCGAATGGTGCTCTTCATTTATTTGTAAATAGGGTTTCAGGGAAGATGCATAGCTAGTGATCTTTATTAATTCTTTTTCTTGAATGCCAATCCGAGTCATATTTCAAACTGCTGTGCATTGACTGGAGTGGTTTGTAATTTTCTATTTTTTTGTTTTTTTTTGACGTCCAGACCAGCGCAGTTTGAAATGTTGGCAAACAAAGAAACAAATGCTAGGGTAGTGATAAAAATAAACAAATGCTAGGGACGCGATAAAATTTAACAAATGCTAGGGACACGATAAAATTGTGCGATAAGCAGCCATGATTGGTTGAAAGATGTCCTTTCGTACCGTTTTATTGGTCAAAAGTAGTGTGACCTAGTAAAAATGTAATAGTCATAGAAAAACAAATAATATTTTATATTTAGTGAATTACAAATTAAACCTAGAATAACAAAATATCATCGTAGTAAACTGAATTCTTTCACTAGTTCCATTCTCACAAATAATTCAAGTTCCTCATGACCAGCAAGGTTCAATATCAATATCTAATAAATGCTCCCCAACCCTACAGTGCGAACAAAAATTGATCTAGATCCATGACAGGGTTTCATGGAAAATTTGACAATAAATTTTAATTTTATTTTTGTCTGTATTGGAATCCCCCTGCTGAGCACGAGTCTTACTCATTCAGGAGTGGGCTAGTTTATCTTACATTGTATTTATTAAATTAAATTTATTAGTTTACTAGCTGTACCCGTGCGCTCCGCTGCACTTATTAGAAATAAATATAAAGTAATTACATAATTAAAATAGAACATTGGGTCCAGGGAACATTCGTGTTTGATAGAAGAATAAATCGTTTAATATGGTACTTAATTTAAATTGTATTTAAATAACTAAAATGCTATCATTTTGGTCCAGAGACCACTCATTTGGTTCAACTGTAATTCGTTTAACATTTTTCTAAATTAGTCTTGAATGCATCCTTTAATAAATCACTCCAAATTAATGGAGTTGATTGTGAAGGTTAATTAGCTTCTGAGATTACTTCATATAAACACACAAAATATTCTCTGTATATTAATATTGATAAACGTCAAGGCCGCCTTAAATAGACGGAGTCATTTGTTTTGATTTCATTGTAGCCATCGTCATCGTTCCTGCAATAATTCGTATGTCATATATCGATTTTCAGATTTCTGCGCTACTAAATAACTTAATGATGCAGCAAATAATACAATCTAGTATATATATAACTTAATTATATTTCTTTCTTTCGAAAATGTAAAAACTCACGATCTTCTATGCACTATTGCCATAGAATGAATAAATTTGTTTTTCTTCCTACTAAAAAATTTAATATTTTGCACCTAGAAGTTACGGACCAACGACACTATAATCTGAGGCGGCGGTGGAATGTATTGTTATTTTAAGACTCTTGTATATCCTTAAATATCAGTCCTATCAAACTTTTGCCTGGAATAAAACTTATCGGAAATCATTTTTAAAGAAACTTTTGTTATGTAACATTTTTCACAAAAATCAATATGCTAGATATTTCGGTTTATTTAATTCAGGCCCCCTTATAACCCCCCTTTTAAATAAAGTATTTTGAATACTATATAGCCTAAAATCTAAGTTACAACGAACTTAATTTATATTCCAATTTTCATCGAAATCCGTTCAGCCATTATCGCGTGAAAAGGTAACAAACATACAGACAGACAGACAGACAGAGAGACAGACAGGCAGACAGGCAGACATACAAACAAAAATTTCAAAAAAGCGATTTTCGGTTTCAGGGTAGTTAATTGTATAGTATAGATTAATCTATACTAATAATATATCTCTAGCCGAAATTTTTCTGGTAATTTTCGATTTTCCAAAAAGAATTGGTCCTAACATGTATAATTAATCACCCTGAAACCGAAAATCGTTTTTTTGACATTTTTGTTTGTATGTCTGTCTGTATGTTTGTTACCTTTTCACGCGATAATGGCTGAACGGATTTCGATGAAAATTGGAATATAAATTAAGTTCGTTGTAACTTAGATTTTAGGCTATATGGCATTCAAAATACATTATTTAAAAGTGGGGTTATAAGGGGGCCTGAATTAAATAAATCGAAATATCTCGCTGATTATTGATTTTTATGAAAAATGTTACATAACAAACGTTTCTTTAAAACTAATTTGCGATAAGTTATATTCCTTTAAAAATTTTGATAGGACTGGTATTTAATGAGATAAATGAGTTTTAAAATTAAAATAACTGCCATCTAAAGCCGTGTAATGAATTAAAAAACAAATGACTTCGTCTATAAGGGGCCTTGGACAGCAACAATCGAAAGCTATGAAAGATAGCCTACAGAGAATGTTTCTTTGTTTGTATGAAGTAATATCGGAAGCTAAATTAACCGATTTGTATAATTAATTATTAATTCACCATTGGAAAGTGTAGTTTCTCTAGATGGACATAATGCTATAATGTTATTACAGTAACTTCTGAGTGAATCGAGGACAGGTAAGATTAAAATAGCTTCTTATGCACAGAAAACTTGATAGGCTATTCTGTATATTCGTTTCCTGTATTTCCTAAAATAATTTTTATGACCAAATGAGTGGTCTCTGGATCAAAATGAACACATTTTAATTATGCAAATACAATTTAAATTAAGTAACATAATAAACGATTTATCCTTATATCAAACACGAATGTTCCCTGGATCAAATGTCCTATTTTAATTATGTAATTACTTTATATTTATTTCTAACGGGTGCAGCGGAGCGCACGGGTACGGCTAGTTGTATAAATAAATACTACTCGTACGTTGCTAGGGGAACGCGGACAGCAGATGAGCGATAATTTCAGTGCTGTTTGTTTTGGCGCATACCGTAGTTATTTTAGATCACAAAAATAAAAATTTTCGAACCCTACGACAAAACAGGATAAAAACAAGACAAGCGATAAGCATTCAGAGCCAATGGGTGAGAAATACTTGTCCACTTGTTTACAAAGAATTTAATCTGGCCCCTCTAGATACGAAGCTAAAAACGTTTACGATAAACTGCATGTATATGCAGGTCGAAACAAGTACAAAAATGTTCTCTGAAGAGAGTCGTGGAGTAAAGGGGGGGGGGTGGCATTCCTGACAGACTGACTGTACGTGTACTATACAGTATAACGACCAAATAGTTTCGTCGTTGGCGTGGGGAAGCGCTGTGAGATGATGGAACTGTCTACTCAACTTTCGTAGTTTCGAGTCTCTGTGAAGTGGAGGAAGTTTTAAAAATAAAAGAGAATTCATATCACGTATTCGCACAGGAATTGCATTTTAAATTATACCCTAAGATGGTGTTTTTATTTCAGATGCGGTCCCCCTGGTTAATATAAATTTGCAAGCCGCAAGCAGGGTGGCGGCTAAGGCGGTTGTAGATTCCATGTAGATAAGGAACGAGGGAAAAAAAGAGAGATAGGTTAAAAACATCCAGTCGTAACCAAACCAAGCTAGATGACTATTTAAAAAAGGTAATTAACTGTTTTACAATAGTATCAGTTAATTCGTGATCATTATTATAACTAGGAGGAGGATGTTGATGACCTAAAAATCTACTTAAAATGATCATTAAAATGCCCTTTAAACTAAAGAAAAAACGACATGAAATTAAAAGAAAATGACATTTAAATATTATTCACCGTACTCGCGCCACAACATCTTAAAAATTAGTCACCTTGTTTCAATGCCTGCCCTACAAATGTCGGAGAGAGGAGGCAACTTTCTGGAATTTGGCTAAGTAAAAAGAAAAGAGTATGCAAAAAATGAAGACTTTAAGGGAAAACTACAGATTTGAATGAGGGTTTACAATGTGTTTCAATCGGTTGTGGTCCATGTCATGCCTTCATTCTCCATCTCCTCCTACTTCCGTTCTTCACTTTCGTTACCAGATCTTCCAGATGGGGGAGTGTGAATTACATAACAAATTGTGAAATTGTGGGTGCAGTTTGCATTCTTGCAATCTTTTTGTTAAAAATACTGTCCATTTCCTTGTATGGGGACACAACGTCCTGTCCAGGACACGGTGAAAGTTTCTCCCCTTCCAAACATAAATTCTAAAGACACACTCGTACCGACAAAAGAACAGTAGCGGTCAAAACCCTCACTTAAACTAAGCTGTTGTCAAGCATTTTATATTATTTCCGTTGTGTGAGGTGGAGCCTTCAAGTGTAATGAGTGATGGACTTTACAGTTTGTTTCAAACTATAAAACTCAAACTTCACTGTTATTCACTTATTCAGTAGGTAATTACTACTGATCTAATTGCTTAGAACATGATTTAACAGATCTATCGGTAAAGAAGAAAGTAAAATGCATTCCAAATGATCTACTAGTTCAAAAACGTCGAAAAATGCAAAAAAATGCAATATAAGAAATTACTTTTTTACGCAGATATTAACATAGAAAGGATTTCTATATTAATAGGCATCGTCCTAATGTGAAAAATAAGATGACTTTTCATCAACATCCGCCCCCTAATTATAGCCATCATAATAAAATTATAACATGGATTGAATTGAAGATATGTTCTGTTTGCGAAAATATAAATAAATATTTAGCCTTCATCCGCGCAAACCAGCTACTTCACTGGTTGAATTATGTTAATGGGGTGGAAATGCGGTATAATTTTCTAATCCAAATATATTATGGCGTTCATTTCAGTCCTTATCCTACACCAATTAGTAATGGAGGTGAAGTCTTTACGCTGTGTAAGTACTTAGGTTTCAGTAGTTCGGAGACGCAGATTATGTTTCTTTTTCTTTATTTTTACAGGGTCCTATATAGGGTAAATTAGGGTCTGTTGGACATTCGGGCATGTTGGACACTTTGTACTTTAACGTGTTACCTCGCCACCACATTCTGCTAGAAATCAATGACGGAAGTAGCAACGAGTGGGGCTATTTCCGTCATTGACTTCTAGCTGAATGTGGTGCCCACAAGTGGCGAGATAACACGTTAAAGTGCAAAGTGTCCAACATGCCCGAATGTCCAACAGACCCTAATTTACCCTATAGGATGAGCCGTAAGTAATGTAATTAATTTCAGGAGATTATTCTTTGAGACATTTCAAACAAAAAAGTTTAATACAAGTTTGCTCGTTTTTTTCTTCCTTTTCGAAGAAATATTGTTTTACATATGAAACATTTCATAACGTATTTTGGGAAAGCTACTGATGTAATTCCCAATATGCTCAGTCAATTTAAGAGGTCGTGTATTATGATAATATATATGTATGATTGAAAGAGTTTTAGTTTTGTCCTTTAAATATGCAGAAATTTTATCTCAATAAATGTAACTATCCTTTGTTCACAGGAATTTTACAATGACACACACACACACACACACACACACACACACACACACACACACACACACACACACACACACACACACACACAAACACACACACACACACTAAGAAATGACCTCAAAACCAAAATTGGGAAGAAAGGTGGAAAATGGCCAGTACCAAAAACTTCAATGGTAAATGCTCGCAAGAAGGAATTTCTTAAGTTTGTATGATACGCCCCTGGAAACAAAAGACATACCAAAAAGAGGAAAAAAAATCAAGATAAATGTCAAACTGAGTTTAAGTTTATTTAGGTCATATCAGAACACTATTTAAGAATATTAAATCAAGAAAATATTGTACGAACTTATTGTCAAGATAGAGAAATACTAGATGTATTACTAGACTATAATAGGTGTTATGTAGTAGGAATCTTCAATATAAGGGAATAAAACAAACACAGAGAAAAAAGTTATACAATTATACAGTACCAATGTTAAGAAGAATCAGCATGTAGTATTACTAGGGATGTAATGGGACATGAAGTGAAAGAAGTTTTGAAAAAAAAAAAAACACACACACACACATAGTAGGCCTATATTTTAATTTCGTGTTTGTACGATACATTTAAGAGTAGGTCTACGTGATTGTTTTGTTCGGGTTAGTCATTCTCTATGCATTATGTTGTAAACTGCAGAATCACGAAATCATTTTTTCAGCGTCTGCGGATCGTAAAATTAGTTATTTATTAAAGAGGCAGTTTTACACGCAACAGAAAAGGGCCAGCCAGTAATACAGATTTGAATCTCAGTTTCAAGGAGGGCAATATTTTGGTTTTTCATTACAGTTAAAAATTTTGAAACACTATCCGAGCTTTCAGGATTCAAAATTTGAAGGGGGAAATTTTATTAAATGAATGATCTATGTGACTGAGCCACCCTACCCCATTATCTCCTGGCCTCCTTGCCTCGTAAGTGGTGCCTTCTTGGTATCATTTGTAAGGTTCAGACCTGTCTTCGCACAGTTGACTAAACAACTATGTGACTTTCGAAAGGGGACAAAACCTGAGATATACTGTGTCATACACTCATGATAAGAAAAAGAACCGTGTCCCTGAAGGAGATAGTTCCAGGAAATTGGGTGAAATCTTCCTCCCTTCCCTTTTAAGACCAATATGGAACGAACTTGTCAGATCATTGTTTGTATGAGAAGTATTTTTGTAATTTTTGGACGGGGGGGATTTTTGTAGCTTTAGTGCCGATATTTTTATTTTAGATATAAGCAAAATAACAAAAAAAGGTGCTTTTCATATACAAACATTGTTTTTAAGCATTTATAGGAGTTTATGGTTCATCTAGACGTTTTAGATCCTATAGAATCATAGTAGGGGGATCCTGTGTACATGAAAGGTAAAGATGTCTGAATAACACAGTCCAGGACGTAGCAAAACAAATAGGTACGGAACTAGAAATCCGTTCCATAATTATGATATGATATGATATGATATGATATGATATGATATGATATAATATGATATGATATGATATGATATGATATGATATGATATGGTACGATATGATATGATATGATATGATATGATATGATATGATATGATATGATATGATATGATATGATATGATATGATATGATATATTTGATGTCAACCTTTACAACCATATAATGTGGACTTCACAATTTTTGTATCTGGTGCCACAATTACATTCGTTACAGATATATCTTTTGTAGACGCTCTTATACTTGACTTTCGACCCCATTTAAATTGATCAGTATTCTCCCTTTAAATCCTAACAACTTAATTTAGGTCATTCAAAATTGACACTTTTACCACTCTGTTCTTGACTTTCATTACACTTATATCGAACACACACGGTTTCAATAATACTTGTTACTAAAACGTACTATAGGTTCGTTATTATATCTGTTTCTTGTGTACATTTCATTTCCAGATCTCACTAATTTTCTACATATTATACTTCGCTATCCTAGCTAGCCTCTCCCGCCATACTCTTCACCTATTTTCATTATCTCTATCGCTTTACTTAATTCCTATTACACTTCTTTAGTTCATTCACAGTTGACACTTTATCACTCCGTTCTTGATTTTCAGTTCACTTAGACTATATCAAGGACACACTGTTTCTAATAATACTTGTTACTAAAACATTGTCAATATGCTCGATTCTTGTCTGTTTCATGCGTTCCTTTCATATTCCGATCTCACTAATTTTCTACATATTATACTTCGCCGTCCTAGCTAGCCTCCTCCACCATACAGTACTCATTACCTATTTTTCATTAACTCAATCGTCTTATCTATTTACAATTTAATTTCCTCTTCCACTCTTCTAATTCATATATCACTTTATTTGTTCCCTAATTATAATTATGAATCAATCCAAGTTGAGAGCATGATGCTAATTGTCATCTTGATAATATAATCATACGCCAAGTTTCTAAAAGCTTCTGTGAGCAGTCCGTCGATACTTTCACATAGAATTTTGCTGACAGAAACGAATTACTCCGTGGAGGGAAATGAAACCACCGTGTCTTGTGCACAAGCTCAGATATTTTTCTTGACTAAAATCGTCCCAAGTTCTACACGTAAAGAGAATTAAAATATACCTTACATAAAGTACTTTCGTAGTTACGAATTTGTCATGAAAGCCATTCGCTCTGCCTTCTCACATGCAAGACTGTAATCAATCCTTACATAGAAAAAAAAATGTTGCTCAACCCTAGAAAGCAGAGTGGTTCATACAGGACGGTCATAAAATCCTTTCAGGTTTCAACAATACCTTGCTAACACAAGTATTGTGCAAATAATTACCCTACATGTTCAACATGTAAGTTTCACAAAACATACACGCATTTAGAAACTTAAGTTAAATGTTCACGAAGTAAGTGTCAACTATTATTATCAAGCTTTTATCAAGTCCACAAAGAAACTAACATGAACTATTCCTGCTTACTAAGGATTACTAAGGACATGCTTATGTAGTCAAATTTTTAAGCAATTGATTAACTAGCGGACTTACTCGTGTTAATTATGTAAGTTTGTGCGGCTTACAGCTGTTTCGGTGCTTCATCACACCATCCTCAGAGCCTACTAGATCTCGGCGTCATCTCGAACTTCTCTGCCTGTTATGTGGGTGCGTTTGATTGTTGAAAAGTGTTGAAAAGTGGAGTCAAATAGTGTGTGTGTACTGAAATTGATCTGTATGTTGAGAATTTGATCGGGGTGTGTTTTAGTGTGTTTGTATATTTCGTATTGTTCTAGTGTGTTGAGTTTTTGGTTCTTGGATTGTATGTGTAGGATTTCCATGTCCGCATTTATGTTATTGTATGTATGGTTAGCATTGGTTATGTGATCGGCGTATGTAGATGTATTGTGTCCTCTGGTTATTGCTTTAATGTGTTCTTTGTAGCGTGTTTGGAATGATCTGCCTGTCTGTCTTATGTAGAACTTGTCGCAACTATTACATGTGAGTTTGTATACACCTGTGTGGTCGTATTTATTTGTTTGTGTTTTTTGTGTGTTGAGATGTCTTTGTAGTGTGTTTTCTGTTCTCTATGCTATGTTGTATTTCTGCTTTCTGAATGAAGATGCGACCTTATATGTGCTTTTGTTCTCATATGTTAGTGTGATGTATTTCTTGTGTTCTTGTGTTTGGGTTGTGTTTTGCGTGTTTTTGTGTTTGTTAAGTTTTTGTTTTGTCTTTCTTATGATGTCTATTATGTTTGGATTGTAACCATTTTCTTGTGCTATGTATTTGATTGTGTTCACTTCTTCATTGTAGTGTTGTTGGCTCGTGGGTATGTTGAGTAATCTGTGTACCATTGTCCTGAATGCAGCATGTTGGTGTTGTATGGTGTGGTTAGATGTGTTGTGTATGTGTGTGGTGGTGGTGGCTAGTTAATCAATTGCTTATATTCAAGTGTTAAAAGTAGTGTACGCAAGATTCAAAATGGATTATCAAATTTTTAGTTCAGATATTTGTTTCATAGTCACAAGACCTATCAACACCATCTGGAAATAAATCAACCTTTAATAATGGCAACCATATTAATACGGACATTTTAAAGTAATCAGTATATGAAGGGTTCAGAGCCATAGTAGGCCAAGCGCCATTTATTAAAAACAGAGAAAGCATACCATACCATTCGACAGAAATAGCCAACCCAAGAAGTGGCTTGAACAATTTTATTGGGAACGCAACGAAGTACAAGGCTAAAATTCTTCAAGAGTAACATGAAAATCTCATTCCTATATAATACAACACCATATTACAGTATTACCAAGTAAAGACAAAGTCATTCTTGTTACACATTATCGAGGCCAACAGAGCAGAGGGAGTTAAGGCTCCCGCCTTTGCAGACAATCGGCATTAGTAGCAGTAGGGCTGTAGATCCTATGTATTTGCCGCCTTTACCCCAAGGAAATACCACTGATACTTATTTCTGCTAGAGACTACATATGTGAACCCCTAGCCACAAAGTGGGGAATGTCAATGATCCCATCAGAAATCCAACCCATGACCTTCCGGTTTGGAGCAAAACGCCCTAACAACGATGCTACTGCGTCAATTACTACATACAATCTAGAAACTAAGCTATATAAATATAGTGGATATAATAAGAACAAAATCCGACAGGTAGTTACGGTGGTCAGGGTTATACGCAAACATTCTAACAGAAGATGAAACATAATATGTACGTGTTTCGCAACAATTCAGATCTTTTGTCAGGTTGCAAATAATAACATAATTACAGTTTATTTTCTTGAATTATTTTTGAAAAGGCAAAGGACGGGGCTTACATAATTTACAATGATCCCATCAAGAAGATGAACTGGGTTTCATCTTTCCATACAAAAGACATAGACTACGCCTACTTTAGAATTCCTGCAAGTAAGATTTTCATTTAGGTATGTATGTAATTAATTTTGTACTTATGTAACAGTTCAAAATTTAAAGAGACTAAGCAAATCCTCTTTTGAACCTCTGTAATAATATGTTACGCGTGAGTTTATTTCCATAAATCAAATAGCGGCCGATATTTCTTAAACAAGTGAAAAGTGTTTACAACTAGTGGCCCAACAATCCTTTAGAATACTCAATTCTTTCTTCACTACCTGCAGCGACATCTTGCTGGACAAAATAGAAAAACCTAGACCAAATTGTCAACGAAAAGTGAAACTATTTCAAGAAATAAAAATTAATTTTTCAAAGGGAAAAATGTTCTACCAAGACCAAAGATTCAATGGCGAGTTTATTTTACTCAATACAAAAATCCATGTCTCGCAGTAGATTGTTATTCTGCGCTTTTCGGCTTAAAAAGCCTTCTTAATTTTTAACAAGGATTATTATATTTCGTGTAAATCATTCGCGGATAATTTAGCTTACAGATAACGAAAAGAACAAAATTTATGTGAAGTAGTTTAGGGGAGAAAAAAAAAACACTTTGTATACAGACAGATAAGAGTCATGTCAAAAACAAATTTTTCGATAACACGAATGTTGAAAACGTGTATTTTTGTTGAAATCTCGGAATCTACATTTTACAGCTTAACAACACTTTGTGTATATGATTTGTGACAAACACACGTGTTTCCGTAAAAATATGGATTTTTTTTTTTTTTTTTTTTTTTTGGAGGGGGACACCAGCACAATATTTTCTCTATGATTTGTATAGTAAGAAAGTAATAATCATGAACTTCTTCATAAGCCTAGATGTACTGTGGAAATCAATTCTTTCATTCTTGTTACCGACATATGCTTACAATAATTCAAAAGTGAGTCAAGTACTTACCTCTGACTTCCCTTTCGACACGCAGTTCGCCACATTGCTGGGTTCCAAACTGAGTGAGTCCCGCTGTAACAAAAAACAAAACTGTATCAAAACCAAGATAACAAATATTGCAGTAATGTAAGTCTATCAAAAACTGATGCAATTTCAAAGTTACTGTAAAAACCCTACAAATACCTAACGTTTATGCAGTTATAAGTAAGCCGACATGGTCGAGGAGAGCCAATACACTGCTCCGTCAATGTAGCATAAAGCCAATGTTTACCTACTTAGATATAACAAGCGGAGCAAGTCCCCTGCAATCGGCAATCATCATGTTTAGGTAGAGCATGAAAGTCAAGGAATATTATGGATAGTAAAAAATCGATCATACGGAAATGGACATTTAAGAGTTGTTAATTCAATAAATAAGGTGACTCTGATAAAACGTTAATACAAATTAGTTTTATTTCGTAGAATATATCTATCTATAAAATAAAATAATAAATAAATAGTTAAGTAGAAAAGTAAATAGATAAATAGTTAAACAGATAAATACATAAATAGATAAAGAAATAATTGTGCAAATAAATAGTTAAACAGATAAATACATAAATAGATAAAAAATAATTGTGCAAATAAATAATTAAACAGATAAATAAATAGATAAATACATAAATAAAGAGATAAATAAATAAACATATAAATACATAAATAGATAAATAAATAATTGTGCAAATAAATAGTTAAACAAATAAATAAATAGATAAATACATAAATAAAGAGATAAATAAATAGTTAAACATATAAATACATAAATAGATAAATAAATAATTGTGCAAATAAATAGTTAAACAGATAAATACATAAATAGATAAATAATTGTGCAAATAAATAGTTAAACATATAAATACATAAATATATAAATAAATAATTGTGCAAATAAATAGTTAAACAGATAAATAAATAGATAAATGCATAAATAAAGAAATAAATAAATAGTTAAACATATAAATACATAAATAGATAAATAAATAATTATGCAAATAAACAGTTAAACAGATAAATAAATATATAAATGCATAAATAAAGAGATAAATAAATAGTTAAACATATAAATACATAAATAGATAAATAAATAATTATGCAAATAAACAGTTAAGCAGATAAATAAATATATAAATGCATAAATAAAGAGATAAATAAATAGTTAAACATATAAATACATAAATAAATAATTGTGCAAATAAATAGTTAAACAGATAAATAAATATATAAATGCATAAATAAAGAGATAAATAAACAGTTAAACATATAAATACATAAATAGATAAATAAATAATTATGCAAATAAACAGTTAAACAGATAAATAAATATATAAATGCATAAATAAAGAGATAAATAAATACTTAAACATATAAATACATAAATAGATAAATAAATAATTGTGCAAATAAATAGTTAAACAGATAAATAAATAGATAAATGCATAAATAAAGAAAAAACACATAAAGAAATAAATAAACATATAAATAAAAAATAAAGAACTAGATAGATAAAGAAAAAAAAACAAAAAAAGAAATACATAAATATTACGATACCCCAAACTTGCTAGAAATATCCTCAATAATTGTGCCGTTTTCAAAGCGTTGAATAATATTTACTTTGTGAAATACTCAGACGTGAACGTGTTGTGATATGATGCCTTAAGTTTAGTGGTATGCAGGGGCTCAGATTCTCGTCACAACAACATCTACTACAACAGACCACGTTGTTCTGTTTTCTTGCTATCTTTAGACCCAAATGCATTCTACTAAATTATCAAGCGATCGGTATTGGAAACCAGGCACTACTGAATGGGGATATTGTGAAATGATGGGCCAAACGGAGCACTCCGAGAAAAACGAAGAAGATACAGCTTATAAAGTTATAAATATATTTTGATCCGGTTCCAGATTGCGAAGTGGACGTTACAGCTGCTGAGCTAAAAATGAAATATAATAGCAGCATACGAGAAACGCGGTGTTAAGTTTTAATGTAAATATGTAAGTTTCATAACGTGCAATCAGGGCTCCACAATCCGCAGACTGCTAATTATTCCAAGATAAACATTTTCAACAGCACTAGTTAGCATATATAACTCAATAGAGATGCAAAAGCCGCCACATAACTTTCATTACATTCATAATTTTGTAATTGGAGCACAGTTTGTCCACGAAATTGATTCTCAATGCCACAGGCCTTGATATAAACACCATGTGTTAACGCTGTCTACAGGATACGTGCCGGAAGCCAAATGTTGAAGTACGTTAAACGTAATTGTAATTTACTTCATAGCTGGCTCACGGGTAGGGCAGATAATTTTACAACAGCTATTCAACCATGCCAATGGAGCACAATTTGGAAATACATTATTCATGCTTTTGTTGTTTAGCTAAATGCTGAAACACCTAAACAAAACATTACAGTGTTCACACGTTGAGTGAACGTATAAAACACAAATTATTATTATTATTATTATTATTATTATTATTATTATTATTATTATTATTATTATTATTATTATTATTACTATTATTATTATTAAAATTATTATTATCGGTATTCTTATTGACTTTGGAATTCTCAAGAAACTAGTTCGATTAATTAAAATGTCTCTCACTGAAACGTACAGCAGAGTCCGTATAGGCCAGTTTCTGTCTGATGCTTTTCCAATTCATTGTGCGATAAAGCAAAGAGATGCACTATCGCCTTTACTATTTAACTTTGCTCTACAATATGCCATTAGAAAAGTCCAGGAAAACCGGAAGAGTCTGGAATTGAACGGGTTACATCAGCTGCTTGTCTATGCGGATGACTTGAATATGTTAGGAGAAAATCCATAAAAGATAAGGGAAAACACGGGAATTTTTATGGAATTCTGCTTGACGCAACTAACGAAATGGATTTGGAAGTAAACCACGCAAAAACAAAGTACATGATTATGTCTCGTGACATAGGGAAAACACGGGAATTTTATGGAGTTTTACTTGAGGCAAGTAACGAAGTGGATGTGGAAGTAAACCACGAAAAAACAAAGTACATGATTATGTCTCGTGATATATGGAAAACATGGGAATTTTATGGAGTTTTACTTGGAGCAACTAACGAAATGGATTTGGAAGTAAACCACGAAAAAACAAAGTATATGATTATGTCTCGTGACATAAGGAAAACACGGGAATTTTATGGAGTTTTACTTGAAGCAACTAGCAAAATGGATTTGGAAGTAAACCACGAAAAAACGAAGTATATGATTATGTCTCGTGACATAAGGAAAACACGGGAATTTTATGGAGTTTTACTTGAAGCAACTAACGAAATGGATTTGAAAGTAAACCACGAAAAAACAAAGTATTATGAAAAGGGAAAAAACGGGAATTTTATGGAATTTTACTTGAAGCAACTAACGAAATGGATTTGGTAGTAAACCACGAAAAAACAAAGTATATGATTATGTCTCGTGACATAGGGAAAACACGGGAATTTTATGGAATTTTACTTGAAGCAACTAACGAAATGGATTTGGAAGTAAACCACGAAAAAACAAAGTATATGATTATGTCTCGTGACATAGGGAAAACATGGGAATTTTATGGAATTTTACTTGCAGCAACTAACGAATGGATGTGGAAGTAAACCACGAAAAAACAAAGTATATGATTATGTCTCGTGACATAGGGAAAACATGGGAATTTTATGGAATTTTACTTGAAGCAACTAACGAATGGATGTGGAAGTAAACCACGAAAAAACAAAGTATATGATTATGTCTCGTGACATAGGGAAAACATGGGAATTTTATGGAATTTTACTTGAAGCAACTAACGAATGGATGTGGAAGTAAACCACGAAAAAACAAAGTATATGATTATGTCTCGTGACATAGGGAAAACATGGGAATTTTATGGAATTTTACTTGAAGCAACTAACGAATGGATGTGGAAGTAAACCACGAAAAAACAAAGTATATGATTATGTCTCGTGACATAGGGAAAACATGGGAATTTTATGGAATTTTACTTGAAGCAACTAACGAATGGATGTGGAAGTAAACCACGAAAAAACAAAGTATATGATTATGTCTCGTGATCAGAATGAATGTTAGCAATGATGTCCTATGTTGGGCACAGGTCTCCTGTGATGGGGTTAGAACCCCCTCGACAGGGATGCGAACATAGTACGAAATGGAAATATAAAAATTGGAAATTTATTATTTGAAAAGGTGGAGAAATTGAGGTTATGTGATTATTTTTCATCGTTGTAAAATTCATCCTTGAATAAATATTCGAAGTAGATAGTGCATCAACATAATATTCAACATAATATTGTAATATATAAGGAGTCAGAGGCATTATCAGAGTCTGGACAAGGAGTTTTTTTTTTTTTCAGAGAAAAGAGGAGATATTTTATGTAGGTTAGGAAGTGTAAAACTGAAAACACATTTTTTTTGTAATATGTTTAACAAGCTATTACTCAATATCCCGTTGTAAAACGCTCTATATACTAGTTGGAAGGCCTTTAGTTTTTGTGCAAGTCTCTATTGGGACGTTGTACATTTTGAAGCAGGCTGTTCTTTTCACAAACCATTTTAGTACGAAGAGAGATACAAAATCAAACACAAATCTTACCCGCAGGTAGAAGGCAGTCGTGTGTACACAGACTGGCCACAAAAAAGAACGATGTGACAACAGACTCGTCCTCTGGTCTGTTCGTCAGGGTAGACACTAATCTAGTAATTGCCACAAATTTATTCACATCCATTCTACTATGGAAGAGCGGTTATGTATATATAGTCCCGAGTAAGCGAGAGAGAAACTGATGGAAAGAGAGGCTCAGAGAATGAGAAAGAGAGTGAAAAAGAGAGAGAACAGACGAAAAAAAAAAAAAAAAACCTGCAACTTTTTTTTACTACTGCTGTGTCAACATCGTTACGAATTCACTACACACAAAATCCATGCAGAGGATTTGTAGTTTTACTGGGAAATGTGTTGGAAATTAACAGTAACAGCAGTTTATGTATATGTGCGTGTGTCTGCGGGGGTGACAGAGGGAGAGGGGGGGATAGAAGGCTGGTAATTCATCTGTGAAAATAAACATAGACAGAGCTGCCCTATAAAATGGTACGTTGTTTTATTTAAATCAAACATGACAGATGGCCGGTTTAGTAAAACAATTGGCTTCATTCTCTCAGCTCGTCAAAAACAAAACAAGAAATTATCAAAATTATTACAAATAATGTGATTGTTAATGTAGAGTAGGAAACTGTCATCCAATAATGTCGAGGAGTGGGGTATTTGGATACGTTTATACCAAAAACAAATCCATTCGGATTATTGCGAATAAGTAAATGTTAAAATTCACTGTAGATTTTGTTCAATAAACACACAAGTGTGGATACAATTTTACGCAGCTCGAAATAAAATAAAATAAATTTTAACCCTTTGCAGAATATTGTCACCTAAGAGCAGATCAGTCACATCACTGTTTACCGAATCAAAACGATTTCTTTATTTCACAATATATTTTATATATTATGTCCAATAGCTGTAATATTAGTATAAATAGGGCTAGGATTCTTAGGCAAATAATGGACTTAAATTAATAAAAAAATGGTTTGACATAAATTATCTTTCTATCAACGAAAATAAAACCATAATTATTCCATTCTCATTATGTGAAAAATGTAACAAACTTCCTACATCTATATTAAGTATTACATAATTCTGATTGTTGCCTTATATAGTGTAAATGTCCGATTATTAAAGAGTCCTCTGAAATTATTTAGGCATAATTTTCGATAATCATTTAAAATGGAACCAACACATTAATTACCTTTGTAATAAATTACGTAAAATAGTATATTATTTTTTTTTTTTTGAGGAATTACTTGTCAATAAGTTTATTACGCATAATATATTTAACTTTATTTCAATCGGTAATTATGTATGGAATTATAGGATGAGTTAGCTCATTTAAATCCAATTTTAATCCACTTTATTTATTACAGAAGAAAATAATTAAAATATGTCTTCATAAACCTATTGATTTTCCATCTTAAAAATTGTTTTTAGACTTTAATGTACTTAACATAAGATAAATTTATTATATTGTATTAATAAAATTCATACATAAAAATCGAAATAATTTTGAATTGTATTCTCATAGTCACGAAACAAAAGGTATGAATTCTTTAAGATTGTTTGAACCAAAATGCAACACTGTTACAGTATTTAATCATAGTAGTAATTTAGGCCCAAGAATATATAACAAATTTATATTTAAATATCCTAATCTTGTCAATTCCAATATTTCTAGTATTAAATTTAAAAAGTTATGTATGGATTTTATAAAAATTGAAAAATTGTGAAATTGTAAATTTAAATTTATATACTATAATTGCACAGAAGACATAAAACAAATTGTATTGTATAATTATTAATTTCAATTCAGGAATCCGCCCCTGAGCACGAGTTCTACTCTTTCAGGGGCGAGCTAAAGCTTTTCTGTATATATTATATTTTATGTTACAATTATTAGCAAAATAAATAAATAAGTAAATAAATAAATAAATAAATTTGCACTGTAATAATTATTCGTAATTGTTTTAAGTTTCGGACAAGGTCACGTGAGCAGACATTTTAAATTTTATTTCACATAAAACACATATTTTGTATTTTTTATGTAAGTACATATTTTAAAATATTCACATAAAACACATAAAAATTAATTTTTCATCAAGTAATTTTCGACAAAAGCCCCATTTCAAATTAATCATCACCAGAATGTTCAGTACAGTTGCTTAGACGTGACAGCTGACAATTGTTACTCGTAATTGCCAATCTGTGGATCTGTGCAACTGTAGTCTGCTCTCTCACCACAAGCGATAAAAGTTGTCACCAATAAAAAATTGTACACTAACACACATAAAGAATGATGTGTCATTTAGGAGTGCCTTGGAAGTTATCATAATGCTGATTCAGGAAGCAATTATAATTTGATAAACATCAGCTTCCTCTGTTTTCGTTTCCAATCATAAACATGTCTCAAGCCACCGGAGTGGCTCAGTCGGTTAAGGCGCTTGCCTGCCGGTCTGAAGTTGCGTTCGGGCGCGGGTTCGATCCCCACTTGGGCTGATTACCTGGTTGGGTTTTTTCCGAGGTTTTCCCGAACCGTAATGTGAATGCCAGGTAATCTATGGCGAATCCTCGGCCTCATGTCGCCAAATATCATCTCGCTATCGCCAATCTCATCGACGCTAAATAACCTAGTAGTTGATACAGCGTCGTTAAATAACCAACTAAAATAAAAAATTAAACATGTGTCATTGGAGGGCATGTTGTTTCTCAATGGCAAGGTGTTCTCTTTCCCGGTACAAGGCAGTGTTCCGCAATAATCGTCAATCATTTGTGATGGACAACTTGAGGATGAATCTCATTGTGTACTGTAGTCTAATACTTCAGCAGTTGGTGACACAGCATAATTTACACTGGGAGTACTGCATAGTGTTTACATTCACGTTACAAAATTGAAACGTATTTAAATATTTTTCCTTTTTTGTCACATATTTTCCCGATTTTAACACATATCTGTATAAAATAAATATTTTTCCGATTTTTAGCATCTGAAAATCCGACCCCTAATTATAAACTACACATATTTTGTATCCGTCACTTATATCTGTATCGAAATAAATGTCAATACATTAACTTTAATAGGGAAGTACTACATTTTCGATCTAACCGTTCTTGCTTTAGTTTTTGCTTGGATATTCGAGCCATGCATCTACATACAGGTACCATGTAGGTATCCATTGGCCCATTGTGCAATTTATACATGCAACGATTATCCCAAGTAAGGGTTATCTATGTGGCATTCGAGATTCCGATGCTGACAAGTGGATCATCCTGCTTCAGCCCTAACAGAGCCCAGTTTCATTCCTCAGATGTGATTCTGATAAGACCTGGGGCTGGAGCTTCAAGTTCTCAAATCCTATATCAATGCCGGAGGCCCGTACTATCCTAACACTTCAGTCTACAATCAGTGTATTTTTAAGTATTACAGATGATAGGTTAAATGGGAGGAAGATAGACAGTGTTGGTGGATCGAGAAGCAATCGGAAGTACTCCGAAATACAATGGCTGCCTTGTCCAAAAAAAAAAATTCCAGAGATGGAGCTCGGGCTTCCTGAATGGAAGAGTAGCGTTCCATTTAAGAATCATCTTTAAGTTTTACCTGCATATAATTTGAAAATTTTATCACATAGAACATTCATAAAAACTATGCTAGCTACAGTGAAATAAATTACTTCTGTTAACAACATATCCTGTAGCAATAAAATGTCATTGTAGTTGTAGCCATATTTCTCAACTGCTATAATTTATGTTGCAATCATAACAGATTCATAATTTTTTTTTACATTGCTGGATTTAAGTAACTGCAGAACCTGTAGTAAATTATAGCATGCGACTAGTGTTTCAAGTTTCTAACAGATGTACAGTAGTGACAAAAAAAAAAAAACCGGACCGACGGAATAATCAAGTGCGGCGAAGTATACATAGGGCAGACTGGCCGCACAATAGAAGACAGAATCAAAGAACATAAGAGGAACCTGAGGCTCTATTACCCGGAAAAATCTGCAGTGGCGCAACACAGCATAGAAAAGGATCATAAAATACTGTTTGATCACACCAAGGTCATTAACAAATCAAGCCACTACTGGGAACGTACCATCAAAGAGGCCATAGAGATCAAGCTGGAGAAAAACAACTTTAACAGAGACGGTGGACTACAGTTCAGTCAGGCGTGGACACCGGCCTTGGACCAGCTTAGGCCCTCCTACAATCAAGGTCACGAAGATCACGGACCGAGGACGGCAACCGATTCCAACCGGCGGAACAGGACTCGCCGCCCGCCAAACTTCACACAGGAATCCCGGGAGGGGCGGAGCTTACGAGGAATGACAATTCCCGGCCCCGGATTGGCCGATCCGCCAACCAATCCAGTTTCATCTGAGACAGCCTAACATCTATATTACCTTTCGACTTTCTGTTCGGACATCACTTCCCTGAAGATGGCTGCAGAGATAGCAGTCGAAAGCATGGAGCATTCCAAAATCTTAACTCGGCTGATATCCCGCGAAAACATATTAGCGGAATAATCAAAGTCCCCGAAATGAGCCACTGCGCATGCCACGCCCACAACCACAAGATAGCGAGTAATCTATTAAAATTGTTGTAGTTTCGACTGCTGATGTAGCCCATTTTGAAAGCCATTAGAAAATAAATTGCTAAAATTCATGTTCTGGGAATAATAAGTTAATTAAGTAGTAAAATATCGCTGCAATCGAAAAGTATTGGGAATAAATTTGAATAAGGAACAAAAAAAAGTTTCCTTCCCAGGCAGGATTTGAACCACGAAAGTCTTAGTTACCAGTCTATCGTGCTCTGGAGTGAACAAGGCTCTGAAATCAGCTACAAGGATCGGTCCAGTCGGTCAGAGGTGATACAGTTTTATACTTACAAATCACTTTTAGAGAATCCGGAGGTTCATTGTCGCCCTCACATAAGCCCTCCATCGGTCCCTATCATGAGCAAGATGAATCCTAATCCAGTCTCTATCATCATATCTCACCTCCCTCAAATCCATTTCTATATTATCTTCCCATCTACGTCTCGGCCTCTCCATAGGTCTTTTTTCCTTCGGCCTCCCAACTAACACTCTATATGCATTTATGGATTCGCCAATACGTTCTACAAGCCCTGTCCATCTCAAAATTCTGGATTTAATGTTCCTAATTATGTCGGAATACAATGCAGTTCTGCGTTGTGTAACTTTGATACAGTATTATACAGGGCCATCATTTTATTTTTACTTCAATTTTTATTGTACCTGAGTTTTTGAAAGTACTTCACTCCCACCCCTTCTACTAGTAGCCTAAACTTCCAACTGTTATCCTCACAGAACCAAGCGTATACAGTCAAAGTCGCCTTAAGGTCGTAGTAAACACAAACAGTACTGAGTTAGTGAGTATAGTACGTTCCAGAAATATGTTCGCGTTTTCCAGTGACGAAAAAGCTTTCAATATTGAATCATATTTTCGCACAGGTACTGTCGTCCGTTTGCCTACGTCGCATCCCGATTTCCTTCACCCGCAACTGTTTAAAATAACTTGAATAAAAATAATTAACTGTCACGTGATTTCCCCCCTTTCTACGATCCTGTGACATAACCACTTGGACGGACAGTAGATAGCATGTCTGAGTAATGTTATCTGTGCGGGTCGGACAGAGGTGAAGATTGAATTTACAGTACGTAAGGTACTCTTTTACAGAGTAGGTACAGAATTATTTCAACATGAGTTACTCGTACGAAGGACGAAACTGGTAATTGGAATTAGATTCAATAGTCTATAGTGTGATAATATGCACAAAAGAACTGAAGCCTGTATCTAAATGAACGGCCACCATTTTAAAAAATGTGTTTAAATATCCATACCCATATTATGATTATTTTTCAATTTAACTTCATTCTCTATAGTGTACGCTAATGTGCTGTAGACAGTATAATATGCACTGCATAATAATACGTTCGCATGGATAACTCATTTCGTGTGTAAAAACACTTATTGTTAATACTGTACTGTATTTTGTTTAAACAAAATCCTAATGAAAATTATCAAACTCAAAATCGCGATATCTCCTAGTTTACGTAAATGGATGAACTACTTTTCTTCCCTCCTATACTTAGTAAAGTGATTTGTTTGTATTTTACGCCAGAATCATGGAACTTCAATCGTGGAAGTGGGTAACAAACTGTGTTTCCGGCTTTGAACCATTAATCCAAAGGTATAGCCAGGTTAATATTAAAAAGGTTAGTGAAAACAAAATGATGTCCCTGTACAAACTTTTTCGTATTTTCGTAATTCTCTGTTTTGATTGCAATGTCCGGTTACCGCTAAGGAGTAATTATTGCAAGTTGCATCGGCGTGCTCCCGCTAAGAAGTGTGATGCGGGTAGTGTATTACATAAATGAAGAGACTTTCCCCCTCCCAAATAGTTGCCCACTAGTTGAAAACATAGGTGAAAAAATAGTTATGAAGTAGAATAACCTGTAACGCTCGTATAAATCAAACCCCAAAGGTATAAAAATCACAGCCACAGCGCCCATCATCGGTTTTTCTATTATTTCGTAATAAAATACTATTCCTGAATGTTTAACTAATTTGAACACAGATTAAAGCTGATGAAAAACAAGCATTAGAGCCATAAATTCACAGATTACTTGTGACATGATTGGGAAAGGTCACAAAAAATAATACCCCTGATGGCATGTTAGTGACAATATCATATACACCACTGATTAGATTAAACTTCGATTATCGGATTGTAAACAATTAACTAGATATGATTGGCAATTTGACCATGACCCACGTGATTGATTGGTGACGTCAGTTTGTTCCCGTGCATGTCAATGTTGACAATGATACAGAAACTCAATAAATATATTTATTCTCTGAAACATATCGAATTGCGGTTGGAATAACATGGAACCTACTGCAGAGTCCTCGGTTCTGTACGAGCATGTTCTCTGTAACTCTTGAACCAGTGATAAATATAACTTAATTGTGCCAGTTAAGAATTGTCTTTGACAGAAGAAATCAACGTTCATCAGAACTTGCTATTTTAAAATTTCGGCGTTAGAAATGAAACTTTTTCAAATAACGACAATTTTCAGAATAAGAAGGCTTAGAAGTTAACGTAAGAGATGAAAGGCTAACGTGCTAATAACAAACACTCTAAAATCATGAAGATGTTTAAAAAAATAGAAACCAACCTGTTGCAATCGAAGTTTCAATAGCGCTTCGAATGCTTTGCACATCTTAGAATATTATTATTATTATTATTATTATTATTATTATTATTAAGTTGGTTCTTTTACGACGCTTTATCCATTACTCTAGTTATATAGGGCCGTATTCATAGACATTTTTAGCGCGGGCTTTCGGTGGATGATCAGAGTTTTTCGTATTCATAAACCAGTGTTAGCGATATGATATGATTTGAATTCTGTACAAGTAACCAGTGGATAATCGGGGCTAGCTTAGCAGGGGCGAATGCTAGTCACGAAAGTTAGGCTTGCTCTTTTATTCATAGGGGAAGATGGGAGGATACAATAATTCATAATTAATAAAAATAATCAGACCCACATAAATAATTTATTTTATAATTATGAAATCATTACGAGTCATGGATCATATTCGCTTATCAGATGTAGAAGTTCGATATAATATAACAAATATGGCCAACAAAACAGTTTATTTAGTTTTTTCGACCCTGCCAACCAATGCACATTGTTGTATTGAGCTGCACAGAACGAGCGCACATATTATCTATGTCTAATTTCTCTTGAATAGTCCTTCGGGAAAATGGATTTAATAACAAGGTTTCAATAACACACAATTCCGAACTCATTGCAATACTTCAAATTAATGTTTAAGAATTAATAATACATGCAGCAGCTAACACATGCATTCCGCTCATACAATTACATTGCACTCGCAAATCACAGCACATTCCCGCTGTCAATACTGCTCTGTGTAACGTTAAATAGTCGTTGGTGTAGCTCTCGGACCAGAGCTTCAAACAACACATAACAGAAGCATGTGCGCCTAGGACGGACCAAGGAGGAAGGCACTTGCGCGCGCATCATATTCTCGCTATTTCTACGTCTTTCCTGTAGCTCCGCGAAACGAGCAAGCGTTGCGATACTTGCGGTGAGCAACCTGCGGATGGTATTCAAAATAAATTTTAATATATGTAACGTCATTTTGAGAAATATACATTCTACGAAAATATTGGGCTTGCGCAGCAAGCATAGCATGCCCGGAGAAATCGCCCCTGTAGCTTAGTACGCTCGTAGCTCGTGCTGCAAAATGTCTATGAATAGCACCCCTAGCGTCTGAGTGAGATGAAGGTGATAATGCTGGCGAAATGAGTCCAGGGTCCAGTGCCAAAAGTTACCCAGCATTTGCTCCTAATGGGTTGAGGGAAAACCCCGGAAAAAAAAAACCTCAACCAGGTAACTTGTCCCAACCAGGATTTGAACCCGGGCACGCTCGTTTGACGATCAGGCAGGCTAACCGTTACGCGACAGCGGTGGCCAGAATATTTACATCTATTTCTGTAGCTACTCAGATTTTGAAAATGACTCGCCATTAACTTTTTTTCTTTTTTTGCGGTTCATTCCATTTTCGATGCACTAAAACCAGGCGCGCTGGTTCTATTGAGATAAATCCTTAAAAATAAAGCATTACCGGTCCCCTTCCACGTCTTATACACTCACCAGATACGTACAACCCCTCTTTAATCTTTATGGCCGCTCAACAAATACGAGTAATACACTTTGAAGTGAAAGGCATCGTGTCTGTTTTGTTCAAAGCAACGTGTAATAGCACAGATTGAGCGTTTAGTATATCCATTGGAGGACTATCTGGGCAATTTATTTGCAGATTCTACCAACCTTCAATAGAGAAATATCTCTGAGTTTCTTAATGTAAAAAATTGTGTATTAAAAGAAGGAAAACTGCACATGTGTCCCTCTGTGATAATCTTCTTTGAAACTAAAAGAAAAAACTCGTATGATTTTTAGAGTAAAAGTCGTTATAATCTCAGTGGGAGTTTAGAAAGAGGTCCAAAGAATACGTACAGATGTTTTCTGTTAGGTTACCCACCCTTCTAAGATACCCAGAGAGAAATCCCACACGAATGTAGTGGCCAAAGACTCTGCAGAATCACAACCTTTAATATACGAATAAACCTAAATTTTTAAATGACGAAAAATGGATTTATAAAAGAGGAAAAAATACACATGTTCTAAGTGACTGTGTATGTGATAATCTTCTTTACGAAGAAAAGATACTGACGTGGTTACTTTCTCACTTTGCTGCGTAGAAAGAGAAAGGTTAAAGTTTGTGATGATGTAACAGAAACAGATTTTTGCGATTTTCGCAGAAATACACCCTTTGAGCCTCGTTTATACCAAAGGAAAGTGACTGAAAGCATACTCGTTTGTCGTCCGCTCCTAAAAAAAGGGGTTTCTTCATAATGTTCAATAACTACGAATCAATTTATTCTTCAATGACAACATTAACTTAAAAATGACTTTAAATATACAATATATTTATTTAAAAATAATTAAGAATGGCATTAATATAAATTAATTGATTCCAAATATTTCGTACTTGGTTTTTTCTTACAACAAAAAGGCAAATGAAACAATGAATCTATCTCCAAAGACAGTCGAATCGGAAAATTGATTATACATCAAGGGGAGAAAATTGAGATTATTCTATATTTGAAAGAGGGAGCAAAAAGTCTCAAAATAACAAGTTGTACTTAAAAACATTTTCATCGATACAGTGACCATTCTTCTACCTGTTCAGGGGAAGAACTTAAAAAATGGGGTGATTTGCACCAGCGATAAAAAAAAATAGGTTTATTTTAGAAGATGATAAGAATACACTTTTGGTTTAGAGAAAACAAATATTTGATGACAAAAATAATGGAAATATTAGATGAAGCCAAAACTTTATTCTCGAATATCGATATTTTCAAACTTTCAACTACATTTTACAATAGTGTAAGGGCAATTATTTTCCTCCAGTGTTGTGTTAATTTAGTGGAGATTGTTTTCGAGAGCTTTAATGATAAATATCGTTTACTGTTTAAATTCTTATGGTGTATATATATATATATATATATATATTTCTCTCTCTCTCTCTCTCTCTCTCAAACAGAACATCTGCCCGAAAGACCGGAATATCCTGAAGCTCCAGAAACTTTACACACGAAATGAAATACAAACTAAAACCACAGTCTAATATATACAGTCACGAAGCTCAATACGTAGTAAATATGCATCCATAGATAGTTGCTAACCACTAGGACCGCTACAATCGCCTCACTACAGACAATGCGAAATAGTACCGGCACAATTATTGTTCCTAGCATCCTCACAACTCAAGCTTCGTGACTGTATATACTAGACTGTGATAAAACAAACTGACGTAATAACATAGACAAAAGGAATAGTGCTGTGAATCTTCCGCTGTCTTGTTTGGAATTTATATCTAATATGAAGAAATTCTATTTCTTTCCAGAGGTTATACTTTCTAAAATCTGTTCAGAATACTGATACATTTTACCTGGGTTTCTATTGTTAGCTACCGAATATTTAAAATCAGTGGACCACTTAATTACAGAGTGTTACTTAGGTGACTTTCAACGGACTGTTATATTTGTATTTGTATTTTAAGCGAGTGAATGTCAAAAGCTACATACACACAAATTTCAAGAGAGATGACATCACCAAAATGTCCACTCTAATATGAAATTTCCATAAATATATCACTTGATAACACAAAATCACCTAACACGATATCTATAACAAATCACTCCTGTTTCACTTTTCTCTCGATTAGATATGGGAAATTCTCCATTTCAGCCGACTGTTTTGGAGGGTGCAGTTATCAGTTAGCTTCAAAAATATCGTCTCTGGAACGAAAGCCAATGCCAATAAGGAGCGGAGCTGTATTCTTAGTTGTTAATTTTCTTCCCTGCGATATTCTTCAGATAATCCTCATAACTGCATGCATGAAGTATTAAGTGTCGTGTCGAAAATGTAATGTGTGACGATGAGGCCTGTGTAGAAAATGTAACACGTGACGATGAGGCCTGTGTAGAAAATGTAATGTGTGACGATGAGACCTGTGTCGAAATTGTAATGTGTGACGATGAGGCCTGTGTCGAAAATGTAACGTGTGACGATGAGACCTGTGTCGAAAATGTAACATGTGACGATGAGACCTGTGTCGAAAATGTAACATGTGACGATGAGACCTGTGTCGAAATTGTAATGTGTGACGATGAGGCCTGTGTCGAAAATGTAACGTGTGACGATGAGACCTGTGTCGAAAATGTAACATGTGACGATGAGACCTGTGTCGAAAATGTAATGTGTGGCGATGAGGCTTGTGTCGAAAATGTAATGTGTGACGATGAGGCCTGTGTCGAAAATGTAATGTGTCACGATGAGACCTGTGTCGAAAATGTAACGTGTGACGATGAGGCCTGTGTCGAAAATGTAACGTGTGACGATGAGGCCTGCGTCGAAAATGTAACGTGTGACGATGAGGCCTGTGTCGAAAATGTAATGTGTGACGATGAGGCCTGTGTCGAAAATGTAACGTGTGACGATGAGACCTGTGTCGAAAATGTAACATGTGAATGGTAGTCTCTATAGCTCAATTGATGAATTGTATATGCTGTAAATTGTATAGTAGTCTGTATAGCTCAACTGATGAATTATTTATGTTTATAAATTGAAGTAATCTACTTGATATTAATTGCACAAATTTGTATAGCTTAATGAAAGTATCCTTGTAAATTGAATTAATCTGCTTACTTTGTATTGTATATATTTGTATAGTTTTGGCCGATGAATTTTATATGCTTTACATTGAATAGTAATCTTTATAGTTCTATTGATAAATTGTTTGTGTTTGTAATTTGAAGTAGTTTGCATGATATGTATTATCAATTTCTGTATATCACAACTGATTGAATTGTTTATGCCTTAAATTTAATTAACTTACTTGTTTTGTATTATACATATAGCTCAACTGATGAATGATCGTTTACGTTTGTAAATTTAATAATCTGATTGGCTATGTATTGTATATTTTTAGTAGAGCCATCGATGTAGCTCAGTCGGCAGACTCGCTGGGCTGCTGATCCGGAGCTGCGTTCGGGCTTGGATTCGATCCCCCTTTGGTGGTTTCTTCCGAGGTTTTCCCCAGCCGTGGGACTGAAGCCGGATAGTCTATGGCGAGTCCTCGGCATCAACCCCTTTGATTTGATTACCTGGTTGGGTTTTTCCGAGGTTTTCCCCAACCAAAAGGCAAATACCGGGTAATCTTTTGGCGAAACCACGGACCTCATCTCATCTCACTACATCTCCCCAATATATTGTAAAAAATTGCACAAAATGGTAAAAATTGTAGAAAATTATTAAATTGTAAAGCTGTAAAAATTTGTAAAAATTGTAATAGTGTAAAATTTTGACTTATTCCACATCTTAAAGCTTCATTGCTCATGTAAGATCTATGGAATAAAATGAATGAATGAATGAATGAATGAATGAATGAATGATTGACGATGAGGCCTGTGTTGAAAATGTAATGTGTGACGATGAGACCTGTGACGAAAATGTAATGTGTGACGATGATTCCTGTGTCGAAAATTTAATGAGTGACGAAAATTTCGCACGTCAAAAAATTTATGACGAAATCGCCAGATCCCGGATATCTATCCTTCCGATACAACCAGAAACAACTTCTATGTAACTTCTATCCTAAACACCTTCTCAGAGGACTCTTAGTAGAGAATTTACACTATCACCCCTTTCTCTCAAGTCTTATACGTTAATTTCTATCAAGGGCTTAATTTTAGCGCTCAGTAAACACAAGTAGGGTAACCGGTGTGTAGAGAGAGGCCTAAGCCACCCCTCCTTGCCTCTACATTCTGGGCAGCAACTCAGTACAGTTACTGTATATAATATATGTGTCTAAACAGAGGTTTTGGGGACGGGGGTGTCCCCTCTATAGTGGTACTAGGAAACCGAGGAATTAGCAAAGGTGTTTCAAACCCACCACCACCACTACCACTCCTTCTCTCCTAACAGCAACTCAGTAGTAAATACGCTTAGCAGAGGAAATGCCGTTCAACTAAACTAACTTCAAAGGAGCCTAGCCAATATCAAACAGGATTGGTACAGTCGCAGCTAAAATCAGCTTCATTTCTAAGTAGTACATCTTTATTTACGTTCTGCCTCAACAACTGTTCCGCATGAAATGAATTAATCAAAGTTAAACATAATACATTTAGTGTTAGGCGCATAGTAATTAATCAATTTTACTTAACGTAAAGCACTCCAGTCTCAGAGATGTAAATAAAATTACAACTTTGAGGATATTCTCGGCAGAACATTCTAATAACTAATAAGCTTGTACATGTATTCACAAGGTCCAAAATATATTTAATCTCCTTGTGTACGCCACCCGTCGTACTGGTAGTCTTAGACTTATAGTATTTGCAAGGTTTCACAATCCTTGTGAAATGAAATTGAATTAAATGTTGTAGTTGATGAACTGTAACACAATTATTCTTTTATGAATGTCTAGTCTAGTCTATATGGTGATAATTATATGGAAGGGGATGTAAATATTAACCGTTTTACTTTGTTATTTCTTATATTTGTTGTAATATAGATTGAGAATATTTGAAGGGTACAAAGGAATAACGATCAAGGTCCATTTTAGAAAGTTTCGACAAAAGCGAATTTTAAAGTTTAAGCACTTAATACTTTGTTATGTGTGTATTTAATAGAAATTGACGTAGTGGAATGTCAAGAACGATGATTTCTTATTACTAGCTAGACCACATGATAGTAGGCCTACTTCCTTTCTACTATAAGATGGCATTATTAACTCAATTTCGATTTTTGATGGACCTTGATCGTTTTTTCCGTGTACCCTTCATTTTCGTTTTATTTATTTTTAAGTTAGGTTAATTCCTACTTCATTTTTAATCGGTTTACGGGCCAATTTTGAATATGATTTTAAAAAATGACACAGGTAATTGAGATTCCCCGGTTTCTGCTCAGATTAAAACTGATATTTAAAATTGTCTTGATAATCCATGTTGAATCTTTCGTACACTACTTTTAACACTTGAATATAAATAATTGATTAAATGGAGATCTTACTCGTGTTAATTGTGTAAGCATGTGCGGCTTACAGCTGTTTCGGTGCTTCTTCACACCATCCTCAGAGCTTACTAGATCTGGGTGTCATCTCGAACTTCGCTGCCTGCTGTGTGGAAAGCAACAGGAAGCTAACGCACTTATCTTTCCCAAGAAAAAGTCGAAAGCTTCAGATGATTGGAGTGTAGCCTACTATAAACAGTAACATGAGCTGCTGCCAGGAAGTCTAAAGGAGGATAGCAATGGCAAAGCAAGCTTCTAATAGCAAAAGGAGTATCTTCTGCAGACCTATGGAAAAGGAACTAAGGAAGAGACCAGTGAAGTGCTTTGTGTGGAATGTGGCATTGTATGTGGCAGAAATATGGGCATTACGACGAAGTGAAAAGAAGCGACTAGAAGCATTTGAAATGTGGATATGGAGAAGAATGGAGCGTGTGAAATAGACAGAATAAGAAATGAAGCTCTGTTGGAAACAATGGGTGAAGAGAGAATGATCTGAAAGTGATCAGGAAGAGAAAAAGGAATTGACTGGGTCACTAGCTGAGAAGAAACTGCATACTGAAGGATGCACTGAAGGAATAGTGAACGGGAGAAGAGTTCGTGGCAGAAGATATAAGATGATAGACAACATTAAGATACGGGGATCATATGAGGCGACGAAGAGGGCGGAAAATAGGAGAGATTTGAGAATGCTGGGTTTGCAGTGAAAGAACGCTTATGTAGAAAAGCATCCGACAGAAATTGGTCTATACGGACACTGCTGTACGTTTATTTGTGACACATTTTAATTAATCGAACTAGCGTTTTGGAAATACCAAATTCAATAAGAATATTACACAAAATTTCTCTCTTAACCGAATCATCTGTCTTTTTGAAATCTATGAATAACTGATGTATTGTACCCTTACCTATATCCCTAACTAAACGTTCCTTACTATTTAATTCATAATCTATTGTACATTTCACCATTTAAAACAGTGTTGTCAACTGATGCCCATACGGGCATGCGCGAGCTTTAGAGCTCAGGAGAGCCTGAGCGCTTTACAGCGGAAAGGAAAAAGACAGACGAGAGAGGTAGTAGATACCGCTTGGTCGAGCTATATACAGGGATGGCCAGCACTGATTCAATTGATAAAGTGAAGAGAACTTATTAATACTGTATTCGTGTCAAATTTTAGAATTTTCTGAGAAGTATAAGTGCATTATAAGAATGTAAGTTTTATTTTTAATGCTCATTTTTCACAAGAGTGCTTTTTATATTAAAAAAAAATATTTTCTCAACTTTTTGACAGAAAACTGAAATTTTAAGATATGTTTATTTAGTAGCCTTATAGGTACTGAAACAATGTTTTCGTAAATTTAATATATTGTAAATAGGTATTACTGAAGATAGTGTATTACAAATTTTTGAAAATATTCGCATGGAAATGAATTAACAAAGCAACTACTGTTACATCATAGACAAAATATATGTGCCCATGTGTTATAAAAACGTCAGCTCTATAGCTTCAACAGATTTCGAGAAAATAATTTAATATTCTGATGACAGGAAGTTGCGAACCAATATCACCTTAAAAGGATAATGCGATAATAGTTTTGTTATGTAATATTAGTTACAGTTGAAACATATACCTAGATAACTTTGCTTTGTAGTATAATATTGTTTTGATTAGTTTATTGATTACTTTTATAAGATACCATCAATATCAATTCCAACTTATCATGTCATACTTAATGTCTTTCTTTGGGATATCACTTTCTTTATGAATGATGTCTTTCATTCACTTAGTACAATTTAGTTGTACTACTATGGAATTTATGTGAATATTCCTTCTTTTATTATTTATTAATGTTTAAAACAGAACTGCAATATTAAGAAATTATTGGTGTTAGTACTTTCGTTTTACAGACAATATAGATAATAGCAAACAGAAAGAAGTCATATAAAAATAACGACATAAAAATTTCACGTTCCGTCTGAAGTTTCTACAGTACTGCTTTCTTAATCCAACAGGCTGCTTATTCATATACATAATTCTTCCTCTTTCCATACCTAGCGCTTGATGCCCGCGCACGACGTCAAGGTCAGAAAAATGCGCTTGCTTTGACATCACGGATTTAAAACATTAAAAACCCAGTGAGAAAGTTACTTAAAAACTGAATTAATAATAACAATATTGTTCCCGAAATTTGTATTGAAACTGTAATGGTGGTAACTTTTACTTGTTCACACAATTGCTTCCTGTACTGTACAATGGACCGCCGCTGGGCGAAAGTGTAAGGGCAAACCAAGCCGGCAACAGTCACTACTAACACACATACTAACTGGCCCTGTGTTGTAATTACTCAGGGGAAAATGCATTGATTTCCCAAAACAACGCAGTAAACCTAGAGCGTTCACTATTAATGGCGTGGGAGAACTCAGAGCTTGTGCAACTCAAATTCTACAGAATTAACAGACAAAATGCTGCGTTCCTGGCAGTCACCAGATCTAATATGCAGACGCTGCGTGCCCCAAGCTACAGGAGCACGCCACGCAGCTGGAAAACAGCGAACGATATTATAAAATAATTTGTGAGCAATGATAATTGCAAAGAACCTGTTTGATGGAGGTTTGATCAAAAACAACAGCCAGCCTTACGCCAACGAATTGGGGGTAATTAAAATATCTGGCGTGTGCTGGCGCTGATGATAGTTGACGTAGAGATGATATACTGATAATAGTGGAGAGGATATATAGTGGTGATAGTGCTGCTGGAAAATAGTGAAGATGGGACCAATCTGTGTTACAGGTGCATATGTCTGGAAATTCATTATCCTTCACCTCATATACCAATTGACGTATATCAGTGTTTCTCAAACTTTTTTGAAGTGGGGACCACTTTTTTAAGTCAGAGCAGTTCCGCGGACCACCTTACTCTTGTTCCCTTCGAAAGCAAATTTATCACTTTCGTAGCATATTTTAATACCAGTATACTTATATTTTAAAATTGAATTAAAGTTCGGTACTTTGGTCCTCTGTTATGAATTCGGGTGGTCCCTGGCTGGGTTACAGGCGCGGCGCCAGATGTGCAGGGAAAAGATGGCGAGAAACACCACGTATATAGTGCTTTAAATCCCTCTTTTGTTGCTGGGAGTAGAGTGGGAAGTCGATAGATGGGTAGGGTAATAAATTTCATGAAATATCTGTATTGAGAGAAAGAGTGAAATTCGATTGCCATGTGTCATTTCCAAACTCTGAGATTTTAAACTATCGTATGATATGCAATTCGTTCGAATTTTATTTTTTTCTTCTCTCTTTTTTGAAGGGCCACAAGGTCAGACCTCGACGACCACAGGTGGTCCGCGGACCATTGTTTGAGAAACGCTGACGTAGATTATTTGCTTTTAAATTGTTTATTTTGAAGATTGGCATAATGGAACCAACGACAGTGCCGGTCTATATTCACGTAAATGGTTTTGTATTTGTACTCTGTTTTTTTCCACCTTCTATATTTGCGACGAAGCCTATCACTGTTTGTCAAATGACTTAATAAATTGAATTGAATTGAACTGAAAGAGTGCGACTGCACTTTTTCTTGGGTGAATTTGTATTTTCAGAATTGACTCACTCCAATGCTTCTCATATGTTCTTGAAGCTTGGTCTTGTAGAGCTTACTTGTTTAGTATTATACTGTACATATAGCTTAACTGATGAATGATCGTTTGCATTTGTAAATTTCATAATCTGATTGGCTATGTATTGTATATTTTTAGTAGAGCCATCGATGTAGCTCAGTTGGCAGACTCGCTGGGCTGCTGATCAGGAGCTGCGTTCGGGCTTGGGTTGGATCCCCCTTTGATCTCATTGAATGGTTTCTTCCGAGGTTTTCCCCAGCCGTGGGACTGAAGCCGGATGGTCTATGGCGAGTTCTCGGCATCAACCCCTTTGATTTGATTACCTGGTTGGGTTTTTACGAGGTTTTCCCCAACCAAAAGGCAAATGACGGGTAATCTTTTGGCGAATCCTTGGACCTCACCTCATCTCACTACATCTCGCCAAAATATTGTAAAAAAATTGCACAAAATTGTAAAAATTGTATAAAATTACTAAGTTGTAAAACTGTAAAAATTTGTAAAAAATTGTAATTGTAATAGGCCTATTCTAAAATTTTGACTTGTTCCACATGTTAAAGCTTCATTTCTCATGTAAGATCTATAGAATAAAATAAATAATTAAATGAATAAATAAGTACATAAATAAATAAATAATAGGATTATTAATTTTTTTACTTGGTTAATTAACAACACTGTATCAATCACGAGATTATTTAGCGTCGATGAAATTGGTGATAGCGAGATGATATTTGGCGAGATGAGGCCCAGGATTCGCCATAGATTACCTGAGATATTCCTTACGACTGCGGAAAACCTCGAAAAAACCCAACCAGGTAATCAGGCTAAGCGGGAATCGAACCCGCGCCCGAGCGCAACTCCTGATCGGCAGTTAAGCGCCTTAGACGACTGAGCTACGCTAGTGGCTAAATTATAGGATTACACACGCCTGAAATCAGGAAAGGAGGATAACAAAGAAGAAATAGATGAAGGAGGTGAACAAGGAGGTAGAAGAGGAGAGGAAGAACTGAAGGAGGAAGAGTAAGGTAAGGGAAAGGCAGCAGTCAAGACTTTATGACCTTAATGTCGCTAGTAGAGAACAAATTCTATTCGGCGTCTTCTTCCTTACGCAACTCGTAGCCTACTTCCAGAAAAGTTTTCAAAGGACGAAGAGGCAAGCTCATTGGATAAACTTGAGCGAGAAGTCTGGCTTTCAGAAAGAGATTTCTATTAAAATCACGTAAGCAGCAGAGGCTGGAAGGTCAGTACTTAATATCGAGCTGAGGAGGTCTTTTAAGATGTTAATTACATCCAGAGAAGTTGGGAAGTGCAAACAGGTACGAGTGGCTCAGTTCAAAGTGTCTTCCAGCCGCGCGGCGATTGATATGCGCTCGCCTTGCTAGTTAACATGCAAATTCTAGACGTATGTTTCAATTCAGCAATCAATACTTTCTCACTGTGCTTAATTAAAGTATGTTCTAAAAATAAATTATTGCCTCTGTAATAAAATTGTCATCATCGTCCTTTACGTGTTAACATCTGCTACTTGTAATAAAATACATATTCTGCGCAACCCAAAGTTTCCTTCGACGTTGCACGTTTCCTTTCTTTATATTATAACTATGGGAGAATTAAACACAGCATTGAAACTCATAAAATATGGCAAAAGCGCAGGTGAAGGCAAAACTTGAGCAGAATTATACATGCTCGGGAAAAATGAGCGCAACTCAGTTTCCACAAACCTTTTTTGATAATTTATTGACAACTTACGGAAAATCTGCTCGGTTGGAAAAAATACATAAGTAGGGGAACATGGGGCAGGACGGGGTAGTTAATGTTTGAATGTTTTTATTTGGTATCAAATAATGTAAATGTATGGGTTTTATGACATATATGCTTTTATTACACTGTAAACAAGTAAAAAAAATGCACTTCGAGTGAAATACGGTCATTACAACCTTAAAATAAATTAGTTTTTCGAAATGTGTGTTTTGCCCCGTTCTGCCCCACGTATGGGGCAAAATGGGGTATCTATTTTTTTTTAATAATTAAATGGCAAAAGTGACAAAAATTATACACTGAAAGTGTGAATACTACAACATTTTACAAGTTTACTTGAGAAAAAGTCATTCGCAAAATACGCAAATGTGCGTGGCATCCTTGTCTTCACTGTCTACTCCTGCGCAACAATTGTGAGCCCATTTCAGACATGATACGCATCTAATCCAACCTTCTTCTGACAAACAACAGAACGAACAACCCATTACAGGAGGTGAAATTTAATTAAATATGACGTGGGGCAGGACGTACTGCTCTGTTATGCCCCACCCCGTTTTGCCCCACAGTCACAATTTCTAAGTTATGAGGTATTGGCAGGAAAAGTCAGGCACGAAATTTAAGACAATTTCGGAATTAAAAGCCAGGTAAGCACTCTATAATATGACATTAAAATAGATTATCTAAATAAATCTCATTTCTACTTACGTGTGACAAGAGAACACTTTAAAGTTGCAAATGAATGATACAATATGATACAGCAACCGAATAACATACAACAGATGCAAGGAATGACAGTAAGTGTTGTGTGATGATATATTTACATGAGTTGACGAAGTTCTAAAAAAAAAAAAAAAATCGGTAGATTGCAGTACTTGTTGGAAAGATAGAGGCTATACCCCGTCCTGCCCCATATTCCCCTATTTCTTCCATTACAATATTTCATAGAGAAAAAAATCAAATCGAACAGTGCAAGTTGTCAATAAATTATCAAAAAAGGTTTGTGGACACTGACTTATGTCACTTTTCCCAAGCACTGCAGATATTAGTTGCTTGTCTATGCGGATGACGTGAATATGTTAGGAGAAAATCCACAAACTATTAGCGAAAATACGGGAATTTTGCTTGAAGCAAGTAGAGAGAAAGTAAATCCCGAAAAGACTAAGTATATGATTATGTCTCGTGACCATGACAGTACGAAATGGAAATATAAAACTCTGAACTTCATGCTTTGAAAATGTGAGAAAATTCAGATATCTCGGAGCAACAGTAATAAATATAAATGACACTTGAGAGGAAATTAAACGCAGAATAAATATGGAAAATGCCTGTTATTATTCGGTTAAGAAGTTTTGTCATCCAGTCTGCTCTCAAAAAAGCTGAAAGTAAGAATTAATAGAACAGTTATATTGCCGGTTATTCTGTATGGTTTTGAAACTTGGACTCTCACTTTGAGAGAGAAACAGAGGTTAAGTGTGTTCGACAATAAGATGTTTAGCAAAATATTTGGGGCTAAGGACGAAAAACCACCGGCGTAGCTCAGTCGGCTAAGGCACTAGCCTGCCGATCTGGAGTTGCGCTCGGGAGGGGGTTCGATTCCCGTTTGAGCTGATTACATAGTTGGGTTTTTGGATTTTTTCCGAGGTTTCCCATAACCATAAAGCGAATGTCAGGTAATCTTAGGCGAATCCTCGGCCTTGTCTCGTCAAATACCATCTTGCTATCACCAATACCATCGATACTAAATAACATAGTACTTGATATAGTGTTGTTAAATAACCAACTAAAAAAAGAGGGATGAAGTTACAGGAGATTGGATAAAGTGACACAACACAGAACTGCACGCATTGTATTCTTCACCTGACATAATTTGGAATATTAAATCCAGACGTTTGAGATGGGCAGGGCATATAGCACGTATAATAATAATAATAGTTTATTTTAACTGGCAGAGTTAAGGCCATTCGGCCTTCTCTTTCACTCAACCAGTATGATAGAAAATTACTACAATGCTATGAATATAACATAATTAATACAATACAATACAATTCAAAGCAATACAATACTACAATACAAGACAATATAATACATAATTACTATAATACAATGACAATTCTTTTCATCTTCACAACACCAAAAAAATAATTATATAATAATAATAATAATAATAATAATAATAGTAATGATAGTCATACCTAAATTAAATTAAATTATTAAACTCGATCACAATTATAACTTCCATTTGACTGCGCCCGTAAGAAATCGTTTAGCCTTTTCTTGAAAATGGTTATTGTCTGGCAGCCCCTGTCTTTTGAGGTAGAGAACTACATTCACGGGGGACTGAGACAGTAAAAGAGGTGAATAGTGGGATGTTCTCTGGGCAGGTATTGCTAGGGTTTGGCTCTCCTGTGACCTGGTGTTTAGATTGTGATTGGAGGATAAGTAGTTAAACCGGGAACGAAGATAATTTGGAGTAGAAGTGTGGAGAACTCGAAACAGAAGAGACAGCGAATGAAGTGTTCTACGGTTACTAAGTTGCAGCCAGGATAAAGATTTGAACGAGGGTGTAATGAGGTCAAATTTGTGAGCATTACTGATGAATCTGACACACATATTGTGCACACGCTGCAGCTTGTTCGAAAAGTCAGTTGTCAAGTCTGTGAGTATTACGTCGTAATAGTCAAACAGTGGTAGTATGAGGGTTTGCACTAAAGTCTCTTTTAATTCTGGCGGGAGGAAGTTTCTGAATGGGTTAAGAGAATGCATGGGCGAATACAGAATTTAATTAAGATATCGCAGCCATACATGAGTTACTTACTTACTTACAAATGGCTTTTAAGGAACCCGAAGGTTCATTGCCGCCCTCACATAAGCCCGCCATCGGTCCCTATCCTGTGCAAGATTAATCCAGTCCCTATCATCATATCCCACCTCCATCAAATCCATTTTAATATTATACTCCCATCTACGTCTCGGCCTCCCCAAAGGTCTTTTTCCCTCCGGTCTCCCAACTAACACTCTATATGCATTTCTAGATTCGCCCATACGTGCTACATGCTCTGCCCATCGCAAACGTCTGGATTTTATGTTCCTAATTATGTCAGGTGAAGAATACAATGCGTGCAGTTCTGCGTTGTGTAACTTTCTTCATTCTCCTGTAACTTCATCCCTCTTAGCCCCAAATATTTTCCTAAGCACCTTATTCTCAAACACCCTTAACCTATGTTCCTCTCTCAGAGTGAGAGTCCAAGGTTCACAACCATAAAGAACAACCGGTAATATAACTGTTTTATAAATTCTAACTTTCAGATTTTTTGGCAGCAGACTAGATGATAAAAGCTTATCAACCGAATAATAACACGCATTTCCCATATTTATTCTGCGTTTAATTTCCTCCCGAGTGTCATTTATGTTTGTTACTGTTGCTCCAAGATATTTGAATTTTTCCACGCCTTCGAAGGATAATAATAATAATAATAATAATAATAATAATTATTATTATTATTAATTCTATACATTTGAGCTACATTAGGCATTGCAGCCCGAAAGAGCAGAAGCTCGTGCTCGGGCGCAGTTCAGATCAGTTATACAAAAATATCACAAAATTGAGAGAGTTCATTGAGCACAATCACATTAATAAATGGTAAAATACATACAGCATGTAATAACAGGGTCTATATACAAATAGAAAATACAGAAGTACATGAATATTAGAGTAACAATTTTTAACTCAATTAGCTTAAACAATTAAATAATTATTCTGATTTGTTTCTTAAATCTATGTGTGTTAAGTGTACTTAGCTCAGGGTAAGCTCTAATTAATGTATTATATATTTTGGGTCCAAAATTTCTGCTGTGTTTTAATCCAGCAGTTGTGTGGCATTTCGGAGTATTTAGAAAGAAACTGTAGTTTTGTCTCGTCTGGTATTCATGAGGATCAAATTTAAATTTATTGTGGTTTTTATGGAAGTAAATCAGCAATTTTTGTTTATAAATTTGTTCTAGATTTGATACGCCAAATTCCTGAAAAATTAATTTTGTTGGGTAATCAAAAGGTTTATATAGACAAATTTTGATAATCCTTTTTTGGAGCAGATTTAAAGGACGGAGAGTCGATTTTGCCATTCCTCCCCAACCTAAAATACCATACTGAATTATTGATTGAAACAGAGCTAAGTATACAGTACGCAGAACATAAACAGGTAAATAAGAGCGTAGAATGGAAAATTTGTGGATTGTTTTACGCAATTTATATTTCCATTCGTACAATATTCTGGTCACGAGACATAATCATATACTTTGTCTTTTCGGGATTTACTTCCAAACCGATCGCTTTTACTTGCTTCAAGTAAAATTTCCGCGTTTTCCCTAATCGTTTGTGGATTTTCTCCTAACATATTCACGTCATCCGCATAGACAAGAAGCTGATGTAACCCGTTCAATTCCAAACCCTGCCTGTTATCCTGAACTTTCCTAATGGCATATTCTAAATCGAAGTTAAAAAATAAAGGTGATAGTGCATCTCCTGCTTTAGCCCGCAGTGAATTGGAAAAGCATCAGATAGAAACTGACCTATACGGACTCTGCTGTATATTTCAGTGAGACACATTTTAATTAATCGAACTAGTTTCCTGGGAATACCAAATTCAATAAGAATATCATATAAAACTTCTCTCTTAACCGAGTCATGTGCCGTTTTTAAACCTATGAATAACTGATGTACTGTACGCTTATACTCCCATTTTTTTTCCCATTATCTGTCGAATAGAAAAAATCTGATCAATAATCGATCTATTACGCCTAAAACCACACTGATGATCCCCAATAATTTCATCTACGTACGGAGTTAATCTTCTCAAAAGAATATTGGACAAAATTTTGTACGAAGTCAACAAAAGTGATATTCCTCGAAAGTTACCACAGTTGGTTTTGTTCCCCTTCTTAAAAATAGGTACAATTAATTGTACCATACATGACTACCAAAATTATTAATTATATTCCTTATTTTCAATTTTATTATCGTAATGATCAATATCACATTCTGAATAGAATAATTAATGTGTTTTGAGCTTGTTCAAAATTGAAATATATTTTTTGTTTTTCAGTTTTCTAACCAAATTTCGTGAAATAAATTAGTCTGATCTCAATGTAAGTGTGTTAACTTGTTTGCAGTGGCGGCTCATTGACTGAGGCAAGTGAGGCCGGGCCTCAGTCACTTGGCTTAACACTGAAATCAAATTTTGTTTTTATTTAATGTATTAGTTATTTGAATGAACCATATATCGCTATAGAAGCATTTGAAAACTTTGTGATGTATCTAGACCTGTTTTGCAGTGAAATTTGTTCCTCAGGCCAGGATCGCTCGTGCCGGGTCTGCTTCTGAATTTTCGTTTGTCTTCGCGGGCTTTTGAGATTGCGCTTAAAACGTAACTGAGGCACAATTCGTCTGGCCTGGTCAGGTTTCACTCCTCTCAACCATGGGCCGGCCTGAAGGGTAGAGTGGGGTGGGAATAGGGTGGCTTGTCTTCCTAAATAGGCCATAAATAACAAACATTCCAGCTCTTTGGCAGGCAGAGACCCACACTATTCTCTCCTCTTATGTCTTAGTTTATGACGTAAGCGAGGGTGTTGTGCTATTGTACTTCGTGTAGTGAATCTGGACCAATGTTGTTATGTATTTCGGGAAAATATAGACAGAAACAAATGCCAGAAATAATGCTGGTGTAGTTAATTCATTGTTAGAGTGTCCTTTTTCGAGAAGAAATAATATTGAAAGAAAGGAAGTTTTAAATAAAGAGAAAGCCGACCGAGATACCTACGACATCGCTGACAATTTTTCTGACGGACAATTTTAAAACGCGAGTTTCTATTGCATTCTGGTATGGGCAATATAAATGGTTATGTGGTAATGTGGTGCAAAATAAACTTCTCTGTTGGCCTTGTTCGTTGCTGTTAACGGGGAAAAAAATAAAAAGAAAATAAAGAAAGGGAAATTTCAACACATAATATGGGTTGCTTCATCACACTGAAACAATCACTGAAACTCACAGCATAACAGCTTATTTGGTGAGTGAAATTATTGTTTTTATGACTAGTAATAATAATAGACTAATATTAATAATACTAGACTAATATTAATAATAATAGACTAATATTAATAATAATAATAATAATAATAATAATAATAATAATAATAATAATAATAATAATAATAATATAGTAATAATTATATTAATAATATAATAACAATAATAATTAATATCTTAAATAAACATTTCCTATCGGAGGCAGAAAGTTGCTACAAATGTAGCTGCACGTGTACCCACCCATGTCGCTACGTGTGGCCACCCAACAGCAGTAAATATCGCAGAAAAAATGGACCCGGACCCATTCGAGTTGCGACACGACCTTGGGATGCGCCAAACTTGCTACATTTACTGCTCCGTGTGGCCGCTTCCATTTAACTCAATGCTGCCTATAATTCCAGCTACATTTGTCGCAAAAAACTTGCTACAAATGTAGCTCGTGTGGCCGTACCCTTAAACTAGTTGCATCTGGCCTCACCGGGGATTTCGATCACCGGCCGCTACTGCTTGTTTGATATAGTAATTTTGACTACATCCACGCTATTTTTGAAGTGTAGAAAGCGTATACTGGAGGCAGGATTCTATATAATAATTGGTGGTTGTACTATTATTGGTACAGAGGGAGGAGCTCCTCTATGAGTATCTCCGTGTTTACCCACGCTGAGCCGTTCAGCCGTTATAAAAACAAGACCCGGATCATTATATAGTCGGAGGAGGCAGCATAATTACCAAACACGGCGGAAATTATCGGGGAGTCCCCATAGTCTCATTACGGCACTAGAGAGCGCATCCAGCATAGTATGTGTAACCTGTCTCCCATGTTTAATTAAATACTGGGATCCATCTTAACAGAAACCCTTCTTACCCCTCCCACTCCCTGTTCACCCACCCCGGCCCTCAATTTGAGTCCTTCTCAAGGGGGTTACTCGTGCCAACCACCCAACAAGCTCACACCACCAATATATCCCACCCTTGTTCAGGGTTTCTAATTAAAAAAAGTCACCTCCTTCGGGATTCCGGTCAGGTTAAAGTAGTGAGAAAGAGGGTTGGAACTGAAGATCGCTAGCAAGGGGAGAGAAGAGGGATGATTTGTTACCATTTCTTTCCCGCAGCCTCTCTCTCTTGCTCAGTTTTCTACTCCAAGAAGGTAATCTGGCCCTTGGAAGAAAAAAAAAGGGGGAAGAAAAGAGACGGAGAAACAGGGATGAGGGTGAAAGCTAGAGGGTAGAGAATGAAAAGAGGGGTCGCAGTTCCTGGAGACCAAAAAGAGAAGATTTGTTTCTTAAAACGTGAGACAAAGGTCTAATTTTGGAGGAGGGAGACACGAATCTTTGCGAGGACAGTGTCTTCTTTGTATCATGCACTGACTCGGTCTCTGGTGGGCTCTATGTTAGCAATTTACTTGTACGTACTGGATTTACTGCAAAAACGAAGACAAACGATTTGCGTTTTACATCACCACCACTTGTAACTCAGTGCAATTTCTTCTGTGTCGCCTCCTCTTTCAGGCGCATAATTGACAACTATAAAGGGTCTGCGAAGAGACTGATCTCGTGTATAAAACTACGTTCTATCAAAATGTATCTCGCACTCCTATACACGACATTAGCAAAGAACAGGTGGGATATTTCGTACCTGCCGAACACTGGTGTTTGAAAAGAATATGCGTTTTCCATGAGTGCTACCTCTTTATGACGAAATTGATAACTTTATGAAATCGTAAATCTAATATTAATAATACAGTAGAATCCCGATTATCCGTCACCCAATTAACCGATGGTCGGATTATCCGACTGCCTTTCTCTCGCTCTTTTCTTTCTTTCTTTGCTGCGAAAAAAAGTAGTATTATACCTTACTAGTGGCTTGTGCAGCAAATGCTGCTGCAAACTAAGTTCGTTAGACGTTCAAATAAAAATTGTTCAGATTTATTTTCAATGAACAATACTTGTCTTTTTCATAGTTATTTGTATCCATAATAATGAAACATACTCCCTCTGAATCGATTTTTTTAGGCCAAATACTTTTTCTTGAATCTATCCAGTTTTTGAGTTTCAACGCGAAAACGCAACTATCAATGTCAGGACGATAGCAGCAGCTATTTCAGGTCATTGTGGATTGTACGCAAAAGTTAAAGAAAAAAGTGTCAGGTTTGCTAAGCTTTCGAACAATAGCATTTTCGTATAGCTGCTGCATGTAGAACTTGAAATGTAGAGCGTAAAATCATTTTATCCTACTAAGAGATCTTGCTGAAATGATCTGTAGACTAAAAAATTTTCTAGGCCTCTTATTTTATCAGTAAGTAATACCTTTTTATCTTTCCTTAGTAACTGTAATTTTTGCGCTCTCTCGAGCCAATACTGAAGACAATGACACATATCAATATATACACTACACCGCCATTAAGTATATGAAAAAGACCCAACCCCACTGGTTTAATAAGTATACAAATATTTGATTTTTATTAACAATATTATTATCTTACTTAAGTTTTGTAGTTATATATAGCAGTCACTCAGTAAATTATAGAAATGAAGATCTAAATTAAGATAGTCTCTACATTTACTTACATAACCTCAAAACGTTTCACTTTCATATCATCAATATAGCATTAATATGTATAATTAATGAAAAATAGTCACATCATGATATTAACTATAATGATATTTAATTTCTAATGGTAATAATGTCATCAAACCACCTCAAGTTTCGTAGATTTGAATAACCAATACACAGCTGTACTCAGAAAATTATACACTGCAGAATCAGTTTTTAATAACAAACTGAATTGAGCTCTAAATATGTCGGCAATCCTGCAGGTCATGGCCTTCGTGTAATAGCCTATTGTTGATTGTAGTGTGTGTTTTGTTCTGAAATTCAATCAAGTCGGCCGTGATTCAATAAAATTAGTTCTCAAAACTGACAACAGATGGATTTTGGAAAATAGGAAAATTATGTAGAAAAATTGACATTTCACTGAAAACTACTACTTTTCCGAAATACTTTGGATGCCAGGCATGAAAATGAGGGGTCACTCACTAAAATCCGTTCAGCCGTTTTCCCGTAATTTCCATTACCAGTTCAAATTATATATATAGATATTATTACTTACTTTTCCTAGAGTGTATTATAAGCCTTTACCCTTACATAGTACTTACTGCCAGCAAAAAAAAAAAAAAAAAAAACAAAAAACAAAAAAAAAAAAAACAGTTACTTGAAGGTGTTTTTCCCAACTTGTAAGAGAATCACTGTCTGCCTTCAAAGAAATGGTCCCAAGAACTTCCACACAATTTATAACAAACCCGTGCAGCATTCAGTCCTTGTCCTACTGTTCGAGTGCCCGTACTTTGTATTTTCAACGCAAAATATCTTCTACGGGTATCAAAAGTGTTTTTCTAAGTTTCGAAATAAAACTTCAAATAATTGAGAATTTCGGGAAAAGAGAAACAGCTGCTCATTTCGCATAAGAATAAGAGAATGTCGTTCAAACTGTGTGCCATTTAAGGAAAAACAAGGATAAAGTGTATAAAGTATGTAAATCTACAACAGGAGATTTCTACTATTCCTATCTTTCCGCGAACAAACATCACAAGGACTTTTCTTGGCCCTTATAAACCCATCATTGATAACCATACTTAAATTAAGTGAACTTCTCGTCCACTATCTAGCATGTTAAACACAAAGCCACGGAGGAAATTACAAAACTGTAATATACACTTAATTTATGAAAATATTTTATGGTAGGGATTATACGATATTTTCGATTAACCGTTCAGTCCATCCCCTTCATTACCACGGATAATAGAGGTTCTACTGTATTATCAACTTTCTTTTTCCCCTCACCTGCACTTTATTCATGTCTCACTTCTACTCTACTCTCATCTCTCCTCTTTCCTCATCTATATCCTCTTCGCTATGTTTCTTTATATCTTACTTACTTACAGGCTTTTAAGGAACCCGAAGGTTCATTGCCGCCCTCACATAAGCCCGCCATTGGTCCCTATCCTGTTCAAGATCAATCCAATCTCTATCATCATATCCCACCTCCCTCAAATCCATTTTAATATTATCCTCCCATCTACGTCTCGGCCTCCCCAAAGTCTTTTTCCCTCCGGTCTCTCAACTAACACTCTATATGCATTTCCGGATTCGCCCATACGTGCTACATGCCCTGCCCATCTCAAACGTCTGGATTTTATGTTCCTAATTATGTCAGGTGAAGAATACAATGCGTGCAGTTCTCCGTTGTGTAACTTTCTTCATTCTCATATAATTTCATCCCTCTTAGCCCCAAATATTTTCCTAAGCACCTTATTCTCAAACACCCTTAATCTCTGTTCCTGTCTCAAAGTGAGAGTCCAAGTTTCACAACCATAAACAACAACCGGTAATATAACTGTTTAATAAATTCTAACTTTCAAATTTTTTGATAGCAGACTGAATGATAAAAGCTTCTCAGCCGAATAATAACACGCATTTTTCATATTTATTCTGCATTTAATTTCCTCCCGAGTGTCATTTATATTTGTTATTTTTACTCCAAGACGTTTGAATTTTTCCATCTCTTCGAAGGATGAATTTCCAATTTTTATGTTTCCATTTCTTACAATATTCTGGTCACGAGACATAATCATATACTTTGTCTTTTCGGGATTTACTTCCAAACCTGTCGCTTTACTTGCTTCAAGTAAAATTCCAGTGTTTTCCCTAATCGTCTGTAGATTTTCTCCTAACATATTCACGTCATCCGCATAGACAAGCAGCTGATGTAACCCGTTCAATTCCAAACCCTCTGTGTTATCCTGAACTTTCCTAATGGCATATTCTAGAGCTAAGTTAAAAAGTAAAGGTGATAGTGCATCTCCTTGCTTTAGCCCGCAGTGAATTGGAAAAGCATCAGATAGAAACTGACCTATACGGACTCTCCTGTAAATATGACTGAGACACATTTTAATTAATCGAACTAGTTTCTTGGGAATACCAAATTCAATAAGAATATTATATAAAACTTCTCTCTTAACCGAATCATATGCCTTTTTGAAATCTATGAATAACTGATGTACTGTATCCTTATACTCCCATTTTTTCTCCAATATCTGTCGAATACAAAAAATCTTATCAATAGTCGATCTATTACGCCTAAAACCGCACTGATGATCCCCAATAATTTCATCTACGTGCGGAGTTAATCTTGTCAAAAGAATATTGGACAGAATTTTGTACGTCAAATAATATGTATCTAAAATCAACTAGAACTAACGGAAAATATATTAATTTTGCAGAACTGGAAGTAGCGGGTTTGTCGAACTGGTGTACAGCCTGAATGGTGTATTCTACTTTGAAAATTCAAACACATTAGATTGAAAACTACCTATTTCGCACAATTGTCCCCTCTTTCCATTTTTAGCTATCTGCACTTATAATGAAGTTTGTCTACGTCGACGGACTTTTGAATCACCTGCATATTGTGTAATTAATAAACATAAACACATAAACATAATTATGAAATATGTCGATATATCGCGAACACGTTGCAGAATAAGCACAACACAAGGGACAAGCAACTAGTGCCACGGACGGAATGGAGAGATCTCTGCCCACACCGGGAATCGAATTACGGATCTCTTGACTGGAAAGCTCACGCACTATGTATTAAGCCATAGCGCCGGACTAAATACATTAATAAATACGAATCATGTTAAAAAATAATAAAATACGTGTACAACTTAACAAATATGAGAAAACAAAAGCCAAAAATCTATACTAATAATAAATCTGTAGCCGAAATTTTTCTGGTAATTTTCGATTTTCCAAAACTAATTGGTCCTAACATGTATAATTAACCACCCTGAAACCGAAAATCGCTTTTTTGAAATTTTTGTTTGTAAGTCTGTCTGTCTGTCTGTATGTTTGTTACCTTTTCACGCGATAATGGCTGAACGGATTTCGATGAAAATTGGAATATGAATTAAGTTCGTTGTTAACTTAGATTTTAGGCTATATGGCATTCAAAATACATTATTTAAAAGGGGGCTTATAAGGGGGCCTGAATTAAATAAATCGAAATATCTCACTTATTATTGATTTTTGTGAAAAATGTTACATAACAAAAGTTTCTTTAAAAATAATTTGTGATAAGTTTTATTCCTTGAAAAATTTTGATAGGACTGATATTTAATGAGATAAATGAGTTTTAAAATTAAAATAACTGCCATCTAAGGTCGTGTAATTAATTAAAAAAGAAATGACTTCGTCTATAAGGGGCCTTGGATAGCAACAATCGAAAGCTATGAAACATAGCCTACAGAGAATGTTTCTGTGTTTCTATGAAGTAATATCGGAAGCTAAATTAACCGATTTGTATAATTAATTATTATTTCACAATTGGAAAGTGTAGTTCCTCTAGATGGACATAATGCTATAATGTTATTACAGTAACTTCTGATATAATATAATATAATATAATATAATATAATATAATATAATATAATATAATATAATATAATATAATGTAATATAATATAATGTAATGTAATGTAATATTATACAGGCCTAATATAATTTAAGTTATTTGAACGGTTCGGAACCATAGTGGGCCAAGCGCCATTTACTGAATACGTAGAAAACAAGGTTAAAATGAAGTTATTACCATAATTAAATGGAAACATATAACAAGTAAAATAAAGTATACACATTAAATGTAAATTATGTCAATATTCATTAAACTATGGTTGCATGCAATGAAAATTAAGAAACATGTTAAAGGAATTGTCATTGCACCAAATGAGTGTCTCTGGACAAAAATGATCGCATTTTAATTATTTGGATGCAATTTAAATTAAATAACATATTAAACGATTTAGCCTATCCTTCTATCAAACAGGAATGTTCCCTGGATCAAATGTTCTATTTTAATTATGTAATTACTTTATATTTATTTCTAACGAGTGCAGCGGAGCGCACGGGTACTGCTAGTTATTATACAGGGACATCATTTTATTTTTATTTCAATTTTTATTGTACCTGCGTTTCTAAATGTACTTGACTCCCACCCCTTTCACTAATGTCCTTGCTAACGTCAGTCACACAAACTTACGGCCGCTGTTGCTAGCAGTGAAGTAAACAGTACAGAGTACAGTGTGTTTCAGAAATATGTTGCATTTTCTATAGAAGAAAGAGCTTATATTATTGAAGTTTATTTTCACACAATTATGGTGTGTAGCATAACTGAATTTATCTGTGTGGACTGAGCACAAGTGAAGATTAGAGTTACCGAAAGTACAGTACCCTATAATATGGTACGGTACTTAACAGCATTATTTAAACAAGAGATTTGTTTTACTGTTTGTAGGGTTATTTTACGACATTGTATCAACATCTAGGTTATTTAGCGTCTGAATGAAATGAAGGTGATAATGCCGGTGAAACGAGTCCAGGGTCCAGCACCGAAAGTTACACAGCATTTGCTCGTATTGGGTTGAGGGAAAACCCCGGAAAAAACCTCAACCAGGTAACTCGTCCCGACCAGGATTCGAACCCGGGCCACCTGGTTTCGCGGCCAGACGCGCTCACCGTTACTCCACAGGTGTGGACTACTGTTTGTAGGTATGAAGGACAGTGATGGAAACTGGAATTACAATATAACCGAATGTGAACAACATTTTTTTTTTACTTACAATTTCCTGATTATATCATTACGGAATATTTTCGTACAAATGTCATTAATCTAGCAGATAAATTTAGTGCAACAGAGTGTACAGAAAGGAAGAAAAGTGTAAGACGGCCAACAAAGGTGACAGAAGATGTTGTAGAAGATGCTAGAGAAAGTATGCAGCGAGATCCTAATAAGACGGTCAAGAAGTTAGTTGTAGAAATTGGGGTTTCTTACGGAAGTGCTCACAAAATTCTTAGGAATAAATTAGGTTAGTAATATGCTGAATAAAGTAGACATTGCGTAATTTATATAACCGCCTGAAGACTTGAGTTCGTGAAAAAAAAAAATTTGTTACTATTCTACTGTTTTTTGATAAAATACTGTAAAGTAATGACCAAACTGAAAATCGTAATACTATATTTCCCTGTAACATAAATGGATACACTACTTTTCTCTCCTCTTATAGCTAGTAAAATGATTTGTTTACATATTGCACTTACTTACTTACTTACTTACAAATGGCTTTTAAGGAACCCGAAGGTTCATTGCCGCCCTCACATAAGCCCGCCATCGGTCCCTATCCTGTGCAAGATTAAGCCAGTCTCTATCATCATACCCCACCTCCCTCAAATCCATTTTAATATTATCCTCCCATCTACGTCTCGGCCTCCCTAAAGGTCTTTTCCCCTCCGGTCTCCCAACTAACACTCTATATGCATTTCTGGATTCGCCCATACGTGCTACATGCCCTGCCCATCTCAAACGTCTGGATATCAAGTTCCTAATTATGTCAGGTGAAGAATACAATGCGTGCAGTTCTGTGTTGTGTAACTTTCTCCATTCTCCTGTAACTTCATCCCGCTTAGCCCCAAATATTTTCCTAAGCACCTTATTCTCAAACACCCTTAACCTATGTTCCTCTCTCAGAGTGAGAGTCCAAGTTTCACAGCCATATAGAAGAACCGGTAATATAACTGTTTTATAAATTCTAACTTTCAGATTTTTGGAGAGCAGACTGGATGATAAGAGCTTCTCAACCGAATAATAACACGCATTTCCCATATTTATTCTGCGTTTAATTTCCTCCCGAGTGTCATTTATATTTGTTACTGTTGCTCCAAGATATTTGAATTTTTCCACCTCTTCGAAGGATAAATCTCCAATATTTATATTTCCATTTCGTACAATATTCCCGTCACGAGACATAATCATATACTTTGTCTTTTCGGGATTTACTTCCAAACCGATCGCTTTACTTGCTTCAAGTAAAATTTCCGTGTTTTCCCTAACCGTTTGTGTATTTTCTCCTAACATATTCACGTCATCTGCATAGACAAGAAGCTGATGTAGCCCGTTCAATTCCAAACCCTGCCTGTTATCCTGAACTTTCATAATGGCATATTCTAAAGCGAAGTTAAAAAGTAAAGGTGATAGTGCATCTCCCTGCTTTAGCCCGCAGTGAATTGGAAAAGGATCAGATAGAAACTGACCTATACGGACTCTGCTGTATGTTTCACTGAGACACATTTTAATTAATCGAACTAGTTTCTTGGGAATACCAAATTCAATAAGAATATCATATAATACTTCCCTCTTAACCGAGTCATATGCCTTTTTGAAATCTATGAATAACTGATGTACTGTACCCTTATACTCCCATTTTGTCTCCATTATCTGGCGAATACAAAAAATCTGATCAATAGTCGATCTATTACGCCGAAAACCGCACTGATGATCCCCATATTGCACTAGCAACTACAAACTCCTGTAATGGAAATGGGGTAACAGTGTTTCCGAGTATAGCCAGGTTAATGTTAAAAATGTTAGTAAAAATAAAGTGATGTCCCTGTATAAAGGAATATTACTACTGAAAAACAGTGGAAGGCAAATGAAAGCGATATCATGCAACTTGCACGCACAATTCATTGTGCCAGTACGAAGACGTGTTATGTTTATGATGCTGAGACCTGTGGGATATCGACATGCGGCAGAAGGTGATTGAATAAGTCCCTCCAGCACCGCTGGGGCCGGATGTGCAGTATCGTGGTGACACGGAGCGCCGTCCATCTCTCAAGACAGTTTGACGCGACGGGTCTCGATGGCCTGCAAGCTGAATCTGTGATTTCCCACCGGACCTCAAGAAAAACAGAGACTCTGCACGGTACACACAGAGACGTATCAACAGAGCTTCCAAATATAAACAAGTGCCATGACGGCAGCCACTTCAAACTGATAGAGGTCAACCGAGTGAAAGCGAAATCCATTCGTTCTCAGTTTCTATCACTTTTACTGGAGCCTTCACTCTTGGTTACCTAAATCCGAATACGTATTCAAAGAGAGTTTACCTGAATGTTCTATAAAACACAACACAGAACTTTGTGTTACATTTTGGTCAAAGTTTTGGATCCCTTTTTATTAAATCATATTTCAAACTTACTTATAGGAGTTGCTAGTGTGAACTACTCGCATTACGACATATGCAACGTCTCCATGTAATCACCATTTTTTCCCCTAATTTTGTTAGTCAACTGTGACCTAACTGTCTATACCTTTTCCAACTCTATTTCGGAAGAGCTAATTTTAATTTCTGAAAAGCTAACCTCAATTTCTGAAACGGTTGATTCATACCCAACAAAAAAGGCGGAAAACCGCTACCAGTAGTGGTCCTCGAGGTACAGCTTAATTTGCAATGATTTAAAATTATATACAAATCAGTGTCTTACAAACTTTTAAATGTGTTTCACTAATTTATTATTTTTTCTTATAGAATAATAAACAACTCCATTATGCAGGGTGAACAACAAGTATTGAATATTGCTAATAACTTTTCAAATTTTAATTTTATAAAAGAAAATGTTATACAAAAGTTTATGGAGACTATGACACTTTTACTAGGTCATACTACTTCTGACCAATAAAACGGCACGACAACCAATCATGACTGCTTACCGATACAATTTTATCACTTCCCTAGCATTTGTTTCTTTGTTTGTCAACATTTCAAACTGCAAATTCTTTACGGTACTATAAAACACGTTTTGCGATCGTCATTTGTTTCCCGCATAGATAGTCAACTGAAAACGGCGGCTCCATTCAAACGTTTTGGTGAAGCTAACATTAGTGAAATAGAATTTTAGTAAGTCAATAATATTGTATTGTATTACAGTACTTTATTTCTTCTAATCTTATATACTTTCTTCTAATCGTGTATTGAATTGAATTGAAAGAGGTGAATTGGGAGGACAAATTTAAAAGGTACGCAAACGCGTCCTTGCAAGGGGTTCGGGGCTGCAAGAAACTAAATATGTGAGCTCCAACCCTGTTGGCCACTAGTCTCACTCCGGGTTACGCTGCTCCACTGAAGGAGCTCTATAAATTTTGAAGGGGAAAACCGAAAATGGACGTAACCTCTTAGGTACCACATACGCGAGGGGGACGGAGATTTGATCAAAATGATCACGAGACGGGACGAGGAGGAGATGGCTGGTGTAGATCTGCACATTGAAATGAACTGTGTCATTTCGCAGTGCAGGAGGAGTCGAGAAGACTCTGTCGTCTGTTGTTAGATGACAAGGCAGGTGAAGACCGCCAGGAGAGACGCCGTGAATTCTGAATCAGCAAATTGAAAGGCTCCCTGTTCTTTCGCATTGCGACTACATGAGTGACGTTGCACACGTATTTCATAATTTTATAGACTCTGAACTAGTCTAATCGTGTAGTAGTCAATTAAATCCCACTCGAGTTTTGATTTTCTCTAGATAAATCAAACACTCTAGTGAGAATACTGTTGATAAACCATACTATATGATACTACGCGACCAAAGCGGGATCCGTCGTGGCAGAATGAGGAACTCCGTGCTCGCTGCGTATGTTTACTGCTGGAGTATCGTCACATCCAATGTCTAGCGTTTCAATCTGGCCACAATGCCGCATGTAGGAAGACGTGTGTTTCGGAGCATTATTTATAATGCCATAAAGTTTTGTGATGAAGAAAAGACAACGGGTTTATTCCTACCTCTATCGAAGACAATAGAGTGTGCTGCATCTACTATGAAGTTAAATAAGGAAACAATTAGTAGGATTAGAAAGGAAGGTAAAGAATGTGAAGACAAGGGTGTAGAAATATCGACACCAAACAAAGTTGGACGACCTCCTGCAAATAAGTTTGAATTAGACTACAGGGACAAATGTATCATAAGAAGAGAAGTTCATAAATATTATGGTATCTACAAAGAGCTTTCAACATTAGGAAAGTTGCATAAATTTTGTAAGAGAGAGATAGGTTTTAAAGGGTGCAAGGAAACTACAAAAACTCATACTATCCATGGGGTTTGCATTCAAAAAATGTACACATAAAAGGAAACGTCTAATAGAACGCTCTGATATAGTAGCCCGTTATTTACCTGAACGAAATATGGTTCTATACTCATTGCACTGTCCACAAATGTTGGCAAGATGTAAACGTGTCAGGAGTTTATACAAATAGCAGTGCAGGTCAACGACTCATAGTAGCCCATGCTGGTGGTAGTGATGGTTTTATACCGGGTGCTTTCCGGGTGCCCGGCCACTTTAAAATGCTAAGATAAGAAATGTATATAAAATGCAATATTGTATAAAATACGGTACCTACTTTAGTTTACTTACTTTTGATTCATGTTCCCTCCTTTATGAACACCGATGTTGTGGTGTGTTTTATGAATAGATTCCTATGCGTATAATTACGATAAACTAAAACTAAATAAAGTTAGCTATAAATACCGAACATATAACCTATAAAGCGTGTTAATAATAATAAAACAAGAGCGCAGTTCGGCATGTGCTTCATTTTGAATCTGATGCGAACTTTACAACACGGCCTGTGTGTGAAGCGAATCGCAGCGCCACCACACAAAACTGTTCCTGCCTTGGTCGCGTAGTACCTGTGTTCCAATAAGGTTTGTTATTCAGGTATATAGAGTGTGAGTGTAAACTTTATTTTGTTAAACGACATCCTATATTAAAATTTACTTATTCCAAACCTCCAGTAAATGTTACGAATGAATGTGTAGAAATTTTACCCATTCACCTGTTTCATGTCTTTAAAATATTTACTAAACTTGTTTCGTGGATCAAATAAATCAAATTGAGTAGTCCATAAAACTAAACAAAACAGTATCACTAAGCAAACTTGATAACAGATGCTGAAAATGAGAATCATTCACAGCCAAACAATTCACAGCCAAACAATGTCCCTGTCTGTTCATTATCTTTCTCACAGTTACATACGTACATGACTGATTTGTTCCATGTCATCTACAATGGACTGTTTTCGTGATAGACTGGGACATTGGCTGTGAATGGTTCTCATTTTAAGCATCTGTGGTAAACTTTGGTTAGTGATAGTGTTTTGTTTAGTTTTATGGCCTACTCAGCTTTATTTTAGATACTTATTTGTCTCAAGTTTGAAGTCCACGAAACAAGTTTAATAAATAGAAAACATGAAACAGGTAAATGGGTAACGTTTCTACACATTCATAAGCAACATTTAATGGTGATTCGAAATAAGTAAATTTTTATATAAGGTACCATTTAAAAAAATAAAATTTACTATCACACTCTGTATGACTTAATAACTTTTTTCGAACACTGGTATCAAAATGTATGGTTTATCTCCAAGAGTTTTTGTATAAAACTTTTTTTTGTAAAATTAAAATTTTAGAAATTATTAGCAATATTTCATACTTATTTTTCACCCTGTATATGATGATTAATGGAGATTTTAAATTGTCTAAAGTGGACTTCACTTCCAGGTAAGAAGTGACATAACCTTGAAATGGAGACTGTAACTAATTCAGAATAAAATATCGATTCCACAAAATATAGTCTTGATAGAAATTGAAATTCTGCAGTCAGTTGAGTAGCCTCGGAAGCACAGGGGTTACTCTTGGAGGCAATGAATAATCCCAGTAACGACTACCAGCAACTGTTCGATACCTCACGGCAGTTTGTCACCTTCCTTTAACCCCCTTCCACCCTCCATCTGCTCAGGAAGAATCGCTGAAATATATCCCGGCGAGCCTTGTAAATTCAAACGCCTTGGACTAATTAAAGTCAGTTAATTGTAGTCCGTGAAACGACAAATAGTTCTCCATTTCCAGCGTAAGAGTCACGGAATGTGCAACACCCAATATGGCGTCGGGTTAAAGCCATTTAGCATCTAGTTTTTATATTCCTCTAAACAATGATGTACATCAGAATATCACATTTTAATTTCGAGATGACTGTAATCATTTTATTACAGTTAACTAGTTTTCTTATATATTCAAAAGCATGTTGTGCCCATCTCTCCTCCATAAATATAATATGTTGTTAATAATATTAGATGGCTGTAAGCTCAAATTCTGCATTTTTCCATCATTTTGACTCACATAATTCCTTTCAATTGTAATAATATCAGTAGGGCGAACTTGGCTAATTTCGTGATACTAAGATTTTGGTGCAAAAATAAGGTTCAAATTAAAAAAAAAATAATTTAGTACTTTTAATGTATACCTTATTTTATTTCAAGGAGTGCAGTTCGGTGGTTCCTTTGAACACCCACTTACAGATTTATGACTTCCTACATAAACACCTCTGACAATTCCATCCTGTCCCCTCGTCCCAACATTGCACAGTTGCCACAATCCTGGTGACCCTCGACGGCATTCTTGGAATTCGGAAAAGACGCGGCAAGTCTGCCTCCACGTGGATTTGACGGGAGCCTGTCAATTCTTCTGAACGAGGGTTGTGATTGGTTACTGACAGGAGAAGACAAGATTTCCGTCACCGTAAGGAAGACATTTATTTATGACAACCAATTAGTAGAGGGCAGTAGAAGGTCTGTCGGCAAAGTCCTTTCTATGAAACTGCACTCCATGAAATAAAATACAGTATACGTATATTTTTACATTTCAGGAAGTTACATGTCAGCATTTTTGCCTCAAATAAATTTATACAATATTTACAAACAAGCAACAACTCTAGTGAGAGGTCAACGAACTCAAGTCTGAATGCCTTACCGAACTATACCTGGTAAGGTTTATCTTGTCACAGTAGAAATAAAACCAAATCCCTTCAAATGAGGGAGGAGAATATAGGAAGGTTGTAAATTTTCAGGATTCCTTTCAAAACATTGTTATTGTACAGGCTACCGGAACTCAGTTTCTTGAAAGACAAGCTCAGTGACGGAATTACACAGTACGAAGAGAGATATTTTGTAATTTTATTTTCCGCTACAGAATGTATCAACTAGTCCTTTCCGCCACTGGATGGATGTACGGCACCGCTCCACTACTTCATTGCCATAGCAACAGACCTGAAGTAAGACATATCTCCTTTCTCTCTCTTTTCACAGTGAGACAAGATATATCACACAGACTTTACCTCCCATCTCCCTTTCTGGACACAATGTTGCAAATGTGGTCGCATCGTTCGGTGGCTTGAAATTAGTGGTTTTTAAATTAAATTTACATGAAATCCGTCCACGCTAGAGAAATACATCGGAGGGATAAATGATTATTTATTAGATTTTCTAACGATATGGGCCGTAGTGGTCCTACTCGCAATAGTTACCGAATAAGAGGATGTTAAACATTTGACAAAAACATTTTTTCTGAGAAAAACTATAGACTTTGCACCAATATGATATTACACTTTTTTGTCACATACAACATGAGCTACTCGCTACAAAAATCTGCAGGATTATTTCACTTCTATCCTGTTCACATGCACACATAGGGTAAAGATTGGTAATACTGTGATACTAATAATATTATGATAGTTCTTTTAGAGAATTTTTTACAATTTTACTGATCCAGAGGAAGATCGGTTTTTTCTGTGTCAACGTATTAAGGCAGCGGCGGCGAAAATGTAATAATGCGCCGAGCCACTGTGTAACCTGCAACGTGCATAGCACCTATGGAGGGAGGCGGACACCCGAAGGGGAAGCGAAGCAACTGTCTGACTTATTAACAGATTTTCATTTTCCTTACGTCAAGCACTTAAATATAATTTTGTACAGTACAAGGCTACAAACTAATGTTTAATACGTATAACGAAGAAAGAAATGAACAATAAATTAACAATATCACAACCTAAAATTAACTGTCTTCAGAATGTCTCTGCGACAAAGTTTCAAAATCAGGAATTATGTCACTTACTGCCAGTAGTAGTTGATCACGAAGGTATTTGTCTGTGAGTCGTGATCTAAATTTGGTTTTTACTATTTTAATTGTTGAAAATAATTTTTCACAAACGTAAGTTGTAGCGAACATGGCTTCAACAGAGCAAGTGAAAGAACGAAGCTTCGGATATTTATTTTTTGCCAAAGATTTGAAAGTTTAACATTTGTCAAGCCCTTACATCTAGCTTTCATTTGACATCACATAGTAAATCAGTGAGTTCAAATTGAAGAGCTAACCGCATTATTCGTACATCTGCTGAAAAAGGGTCGACGTACAGAGATGATGATGACGATGATGATGATGATGACAACAGTAACACTTAACCTTTTAATGTTTCATCAGTAACATGTAGTATAATGCCGTTTTATGTTATACAACCGCTTTCCTCATAATACTTGTGAACAAATCATACATTTAATATTCTCATCATATTGATAGCAAAAAAAATGCGTCCTCCCATCCCACTTGGAACTTTCGTACATGGTTTCGAGAGAGACATATGCCACTCGCAGGTCAGAGACAGATACAAATGGAACGGAATTTGACTCCAGTGAGTGAGAGGGTGGGGGTTGGCGGAGGTTAGAAGCAAGAGAGATGCACAGCTATCACTGCGAGCCACAATGTCTCGCGAGTCACGTTCTCGCCACGGCTGTATTAAGGGAATGTTCGTGGACAAGTTTCTGCACAAAACCGGTCCTTCTCTCTCTCAGTAAAATTGTACAAAATTCTCAAAAGTGCTATAATATTATTAGTATCACAAATTACCAACCTTTACCCTGTACATATGGTTATTTATCAGTGGCGTAGCGTCAATGTAAGCTAAAAAGCTTAGCTTGCCTAGTTAATAATAATTTCATAATAAACCTACAGTTTATGGAGAAAATTATTTATTAATTTTAATAGAATTTATATTTACGCGTTAAATATTGTGATGCGGCAGCTCAGGATGATTTGTGATGCAGCAGTAAACAAGAAGCCTGCACACACCAGCTTCCAAGCAGACCGGTTTCTTCTGTGTAATCCATCCCGCAGATTTTCCATCCCTTTCTCACTAAACTACCCTAGTCGCAAGGCTCGCAAAAGTCTAGCTTTAACATTTAAAATAAGTAGTTTCCGAGTTATCCCTTTTCGTCTGTTGTGTTCAGTTGAAGTGTTAGTGTGCATTGTGGCTGATATAATAAATAATGAGCGAAATAACAGTTCCTGACACTAATTTACTTGAATTTTTTTTTATGACAATTGTATTATCAAAACTGACTTACGAACAAAAGTGTGATTTAAAAAACAAATGACCGACTCCCTTGCTGTCAATGAAGGACACAACCAAAAGACAGACGCATACTTACGTAATGATACTAATATTGTGATTTCTCTAAGTATGACAGGGAGTGAGCTAATGTTATACGTATACGTGTCTATTTGTTAAGAGATATGTGTAAACCGTGAAATCATATTTTACTACGTATCATTTGAGGTCATGCCTTATTGGTGTTACTTACGAGGTTCCAACCAATCTTCGACTGCTGACTTGACATTGACTACTATTTATTTTAAGACTGTATTTTTGTAATACGTTTTCTCATATTGCATGAAAGACAACTTGAGTTAGCTTCCCCTGCTCAAAATTTCATGCTACGCCACTGTTATTTATATCGACATAAAAATAGCATAAGTAAGGGTATTTCACGTATACATTCTGGTAAATGTTAAATGTCAGGCATTGACGTAGGTATTTATTTAATTATAATTTAATAAATACTTCTACAAAACTAATAACATTATAGAGTTATGATTTCTGTATTAATTTACACACTGTTAAATGACGCCGGAAGGCCAAAGCATCGGCTTCCCACGCTGGAAAACCGGGCACAAATCCCGACTAGTCCAACTGAAATGTGTGCTGTACACAGACCATGCGTGGCTCACGTTTTAGCGTACATAAACCGCCTCTGTCAGCATAAATTGGCAAATATAAGGACGCTGCATTGTTTGGACACCACTGTTTTGAAGTATCGTCACTGTAGCAGAGAGCTTCTGGCGTTAGCTGTGGAGTTTATATTACACGGTATGCATGTTTATACTCCGGGAAATGAAGAATAAAAACCCCTAAATAGCAGCAGAAGTCATAAAGCGCCATGCTGAAGAAAGTATTTAATGCGTAAAGGCTTTATGAGGCTTACTGCAGATGGCTGAGAACGTTTCAGAGTTCAATTATTTCCACTGCTACAACAAGACATTTTGACTCTTATTGCGCATTCAAGATTCTTATATAAAGAGGTTATGATTTTCAGTTGCACATTCTTAATTAACGTGTTCTCAAGGAAAAAAAAAGAAGAAGAAAAAAAAGAAAATACTCTACAAACAATCAGAGGTTGTGATAGTATAAGATTGTTAAGATTCAATGTCGTATTAATAAACGAGACTTTGGCTGAAGACTTTCCAAAGTCGACTTTCATAGTAAAGTTTAACTTTGTTGAAAGTCCTGTTCATAGACAATACTTCCGAGAATTTGACTTTCACTTCGGTAAGTCGAGATTTGACGATCTTTTATGAATGTTGGCAATCACAATCATGGCCTTCTAAACGAATTAAATTAATGAATAGCTGAAGTAGAGTAGGCATTGCCACAATAAAAGCCATCTTTTGAGTCTCAAATCAGTGAAACAATTGAACATCGGTAGACGTTAAGCGATTGTTGCAGCATTATATAATATTATTTCAATGTAAAATAATTGTGAAGACGTGAAAGATATTAAGAAAATGCCACCAATGACACATTATGAAAGAGACATGCTACTAGAACTGGTGAAGACGTACAAAGAATACAATTAAATAATCCATTTTGAATCCATAAATTTCCTAGATATCACCATAACAAAAATCGACAACAAACACGCCTTCAAAATGTACAGAAAACCAACCACCACCACCACACACATACACAACACATCTAACCACCTCATACAACACAAAGATGCTGCATTCAGGACAATGGTACACAGATTACTCAACAAACCCATGAACCAACAACACTACAATGAAGAAGTGAACACAATCAAATACATAGCACAAGAAAACGGATACAATCCAAACATAATAGACAACATCATAAGGAAGACAAAACAAAAACTTAAACACAAAAATACACAAAACACAAGACAAACACAAGAACACAAGAAATACATCACACTAACATATGAAAACACAATACATCTACCTACGCCGATCACATAACCAATACTAACCATACATACAATAACATAAATACGGACATGGAAATCCTACACACGCAACCCAAGAACCAAAAACTCAACACACTAGAACAATACGAGATATACAAACACACTAAAACACACCCCGATCAAATCCTCAACACACAGATCAATTTCAGTACACACACACTATTTGACTCCACTTTTCAACAATAAAACACACCCTCCTAACAGGCAGACAAGTTCGAGATGACGCCGCGATCTAGTAGGCTCTGATGATGGTGCGTGAAGCACTGAAACAGCTGTAAGCCGGACAAATAATACATATTCAACACGAGTAAGTCCACTAGTTCATCAATTAATTACAATTAAATATACAAAATCAATAGTAAACCATTAATCCTTATACCCATAGAGCAATATCGAAGTGAAATAAGAGTATTATTAATGGAAGAGGTAATCCTTTTTTTTATTATTCTATTATTCATCAGTGCATGTTGAATCATGGATATTATTTAATACGGTCCATTTTTCAAATCTGTATCTTGATTTGAATTCATTATCTCTATAAAATTTAATAGAGTTTTGCAAATGTCTAATAATACGCCGAGAAACATGGGGAGCTTCAATAATTTCCTGGATGTTATCAATCTTCTCGGCAAATATAACAATTTCCCAAATATCAGCCATTTTTCTTATGTCCACGAACGAAAGTCAAAGTCAAAGTCTAGATTTTCGGCGACTTCGAAGTAAAGTCATGATCGAAGTTTACTTCCGTCAAAGTGTCGACTATGAATAGGAAAATGGCGACTTTGTACTTTCCAAAGTCAACTTTGGTCCAAAGTATCGTCTATGAATACGACCCTCAGTTGCGATGTCTTAATCCTATAGCCATGGTAACAAGAATTTTTTTCCCAATAGCAAGTAAGTTAATTTGAATAATTCATACATGCGACCCCTATAAGACTGAGCTCAGGAAAGTGTAGAATGTAGATTACTATCCCTGATAATAGCAGCATCTGTGACTCAGTGTTAATGCGCTAGTCTTCCAACCAGGCAGTCCGGGTTCCATGTCATGCCTGGTCGTGATGGAATTTGTGGTGGGCAAAGCAGACTTTGCAGATGATTTTTCTTAGGGTAGGGGAGACTGTTGTACCTTTAGCATAGTATACCTTTGAACATTTTTTGTTTTTTAATTTTTGCTGCTATCTAGGAGACTCAAACTGAAGTGCATTGTAGGAGAAAGCCCCTAAATAGCTCTGGTCATAGTTTCAGTTTCATTTACTGCAAAATGTGAGTTCCGTGCACAAAATAAATTTTTTTAGTACCAGAAGTAAACATTTCGTTCATTGATACATGTTTTCTAACACAAAACCATATTGTATTTGTTAATATCTTTCAAGTACGGTGTGTTCCCTATCATCTGGTCAGTAATAAAATATTTTAATTTCCATGATTTATTCGAATCTCTCATTTGGGAGCCATATTTGTTTAAAAGTGCACCCTCTTGTACATTTGAACACAAAACATCTTGTACCATGGAACATGTTCCAAAGTACACGATACTATCGGTTTTTGTTTTTCTTTTATTTTAAGATCATGTCACGAAGTAAATCTGGATTTAAGAGGCCACCAATTGATCCAGATGCCTTGAAGAAAGCCATTGAAGCAGTTATTGCTCCTCCAGGAAATAAAATCTCAATCAGAGAAGCCTGCTCTGGTTTATGATGGCAAATACTTACTCACTTACTTACTGGCTTTTAAGGAACCCGGAGGTTCATTGCCGCCCTCACATAAGCCCGCCATTGGTCCCTATCCTGAACAAGGTTAATCCAGTCTCTACCATCATATCCCACCTCCCTCAAATCCATTTTAATATTATCTTCCCATCCACGTCTCGGCCTCCCTAAAGGTCTTTTTCCCTCCGGCCTCCCAACTAACACTCTATATGCATTTCTGGATTCGCCCATACGTGCTACATGTCCTGCCCATCTCAAACGTCTGGATTTTATGGTCCTAATTATGTCAGGTGAAGTATACAATGCGTCCAGCTCTCTGTTGTGTAACTTTCTCCATTCTCCTGTAACTTCATCCCTCTTAGCCCCAAATATTTTCCTCAGAACCTTATTCTCAAACACCCTTAACCTCTGTTCCTCTCTCAAAGTGAGAGTCCAAGTTTCACAACCATACAGAACAACCGGTAATATAACTGTTTTATAAATTCTCACTTTCAGATTTTTTGACAGAAGACTAGATGACAAAAGCTTCTCAACCGAATAATAACAGGCATTTCCCATATTTATTCTGCGTTTAATTTCCTCCCGAGTGTCATTTATGTTTGTTACTGTTGCTCCAAGATATTTGAATTTTTCCGCGTCATTGAAGGATAAATCTCAAATTTTTATAGTTCCACTTCGTACTATATTCTGGTCACGAGATATAATCATATACTTAGTCTTTTCGGGATTTACTTCCAACCCAATCGCTTTACTTGCTTCAACTAGAATTTCCGCGTTTCCCCTAATCGTTTGTGGATTTTCCCCTAACATATTCACGTCATCCGCATAGACAAGAAGCTGATGTAACCCGTTCAATTCCAAACCCTGCCCGTTATCCTGAACTTTCCTAATGGCATATTCTAGAGCGAAGTTAAAAAGTAAAGGTGATAGTGCATCTCCCTGCTTTAGCCCGCAGTGAATTGGAAAAGCATCAGATAGAAACTGGCCTATACGGACTCTGCTGTAAGTTTCACTAAGACACATTTTAATTAATCGAACTAGTTTCTTGGGAATACCAAATTCAATAAGAATATTATATAAAACTTCTCTCTTAACCGAGTCATACGCCTTTTTGAAATCTATGAATAACTGATGTACTGTACCCTTATACTCCCATTTTTTCTCCAATATCTGTCGAATACAAAAAATCTGATCAATAGTCGATCTATTACGCCTAAAACCACACTGATGATCCTGAATAATTTCATCTACATATGGATGACGGCAAATACATTTTAAATATGATTGTCAGTTTTTACAGCTATATTCCCATCTATTTTCCATGTGTTCCAACTTACAAGAGGATATGTTCGAAGGTAGATAAACCTATTGTACCTTTGAACACATTACATATTCTTTCATTTTATTTTTTCCATTCTTAAAAGATCTGTTTAAACAGGAAAATACATACAGGAAGTTTTAAATGAATCTTAAATAATTATTTCAAGCAATTTTTTATTTTAAAAATTTAATTTCCCAAAACTTAAAAAAAAAAAAAATAAAATAAAATAAAATGTGAAAAGTGTTTAAATGTACAACAGTCTCACCTACTACTGGTTCCTCATTTCATTCCACCAATACTCTCTACCATCCTCTCATTTCATCTAGAGAGTGTTTCAATGGCATAACTCAGTTTTAAATATGTATAAATAATGTTTCAATGTTTCTCTAAATATCGACACTAACGTATTTTCTATTATTTCTTGGAATGGAATTTCGGGAGAGAGGCACTACGATCCTATCCTTCGAAGAGGTGGAAAAATTCAAATATCTTGGAGCAACAGTAACAAACATAAATGACACTCGGGAGCAAATTAAACGCAGAATAAAATATGGGAAATGCCTGTTATTATTCAGTTGAGAAGCTCTTGTCATCTACTCTTCTGTCAAAAAATCTGAAAGTTAGAATTTATAAAACAGTTATATTACCGGTTGTTCTTTATGGTTGTGAAACTTGGACTCTCACTTTGAGAGAGGAACAGAGATTAAGGGTGTTTGAGAATAAGGTTCTTAGGAAAATATATGGGGCTAAGAGGGATGAAGCTACAGGAGAATGGAGAAAGTTACACAACGCAGAGCTGCACGCATTGTATACTTCACCTGACATAATTAGGAACATTAAATCCAGGGGTTTGAGATGGGCAGGACATGTAGCACATGGGCGAATCCAGAAATGCATATAGAGTGTTAGTTGGGAGGCCGGAGGGAAAAAGACCTTTGGGGAGGCCGAGACGTAGATGGGAAGATAATATTAAAATGGATTTGAGGGAGGTAGGATATGATGGTAGAGACGGGATTAATATTGCTCAGGGTAGGGACCAATGGCGGGCTTATGTGAGGGCGGCAATAAACCTACGGGTTCCTTAAAAGCCAGTAAGTAAGGCATTACGATCCAGCACTGCGTCCTTTCACGATCTATTGCGCTAACCCTCAGACTAGGCGCATTCCCAAACCCACACCTACACAGCTACTTTAAAATAAACAAAATACAGTGGTACAGGTTAAATACAACGAATTAGATCTTTTAGGTTCTGACAGGCAAAATAGGTAATTTTCAGATCATAACCTATGAATTAGGTCCTATAAAATTTAAATATACTAATAGCTTCAATACCTACTACACAATAATTCTGTTTGGCGTTTAAAAAAATAGTATCCTTGTAGTTACAATCCTCATGAGCCCGCCAACAGTAACCAAGGTTCTGCACCACCGACCTTGGCTACAGAAAGTTTCTCCTTGCTCCCTACCAAACTGACTAACACCCCGCAAGGAACTTCTCGTGAGATATAGTACAGTCCCTGACTGGGATCTCTGGCCCTTGCGGTTAGGGAAAATTGGGATTAAAACAATAACTCTTCTGAGTAAAAGTGCTGTAGTCTAAATGTGATTTTTAAGAGCTTAACGTTATGTAGTTTGTGCAGAAAAAAAATAGTTGGGAAGCTCAGTGATTATCCGTTATTGTGCAGTTAATAATTCACAGGTAAGTGAAATACTTTCATTGCTGGCAGTATATTAGCAATAAGGCTTATGACTCGGTTAAGAGAGAAGTTTTATATGATATTCTTATTGCATTTGGTATTCCCAAGAAACTAGTTCGATTAATTAAAATGTGTCTCAGTGAAACGTACAGCAGAGTTCGTATAGGTCAGTTTCTGTCAGATGCGTTTCCAATTCACTGTGGGCTAAAGCAAGGAGATGCACTATCAGCTTTACTTTTTAACTTGCTCTAGAGTGTGCCATTAGGAAAGTTCAGGATAACAAAGAGGGTTTGGAATTGAACAGGTTACATCAGCTGCATGTCTATGCTGATGATGTGAATATGTTAGGAGAAAATCCACAAACGATTAGGGAAAACACGGGAATTTTACTGGAAGCAAGTAAAGAGATAGGTTTGGAAGTAAATCCCGAAAAGACAAAGTATATGATTATGTCTCGTGACGAGAATATTGTACGAAATGGAAATATAAACATTGGAAATTTATCTTTTGAAGAGGTGGAGAACTTCAAATATCTTGGAGCAACAGTAACGAATATAAATGATACTCGGGAGGAAATTAAACACAGAATAAATATGGGAAATGCCTGTTATTATTCGGTTGAGAAGCTTTTATCATCTAGTCTGCTGTCAAAAAATCTGAAAGTTAGAATTTATAAAACAGTTATATTACCGGTTGTTCTTTATGGTTGTGAAACTTGGACTCTCACTTTGAGAGAGGAACATGGGTTAAGGGTGTTTGAGAATAAGGTGCTTAGGAAAATATTTGGGGCTAAGAGGGATGAAGTTACAGGAGAATGGAGAAAGTTACACAACACAGAACTGCACGCATTGTATTCGTCACCTGACATAATTAGGAACATTAAATCCAGACGTTTGAGATGGGCAGGACATGTAGCACGTATGGGCGAATCCAGAAATGCTTATTGAGTGTTAGTTGGGAGGCCGGAGTGAAAAAGACCTTTAGGGAGGCCGAGACGTAGATGGGAAAATAATATTAAAATGGATTTGAAGGAGGTGGGATATGATGATAGAGAATGGATTAATCTTGCTCCGGATAGGGACCAATGGCGGGCTTATGTGAGGGCTGCAATGAACCTCCGTGTTCCTTAAAAGCCAGTAAGTAGTAGTAGTAGTAGTAGTAGTAGCAGCAGCAGCAGCAGCAGCAGCAGCAGTAGTAGTAGTAGTAGTAGTAATAGTAACAATAATAATAATAATAATAATAATAATAATAATAATAATAATAATAATAATATCATAGAACCGGTTCTTAAATATTATGTATGTATGTATGTATGTATGTATGTATGTATGTATGTATGTATGTATGTATGTATGTATGTATGTATGTATGTATGTATGTATGTATGTATCATTGGCATCTACAGTATTTTGTTACTGAACTCAGTATTACAAATATATATTTTTGTCTTTCTTTCAACATTATATTTCAAAATATCCGGACAGAGTGTGTCAGAACAAATGTAGAACATAAATTTGAAGCATACAAGTACTTTAATGGCGGACAATAGGTGTCACATACGCACCCTTTTTGCGATGCGTACCTCTTTGGTAAACATTGTTACATTCATATAAAAAAGTATTACGAAAATATTTAATAAAGCATAGCTACTCTTGCTTCAGGGAACTGTATAATATTATTAAAACAAAACAATGAATAACCTACTCGACTATGCTGATAGAAATTTCAATATTCATTTGTTCGCCAAGAGTTAATAATCCGCAGAGATAATTATACTTTGAACTTTAAACAAAAATCGACATCGATGTAGTTTAGATTCTCGGAAAATGTTTATTGCATTTACCCCTACGATTCAAAAGAGGAAAATGAGTGCAGAATCATGCGGAATGGAATGCTATAGATTATTACTCCGACAAGAACAGCCAGCTACAGACTCATACAAAAGCATAAAATATGTGCGGTCCCTTTTATGTGTACACACTTAAATATCAAATTATTTGTACATCCCGAAGAGAATGTTCAACAGTACTAAAGCAATACCTTTATGAATTTATAGAACGCAGGCTCAAACTTGTTAAATTCGGAAGCAATACGCAGAGGGCTTGCTCCAGTCTTATACAGATTTTCAGAGCAAATAGCTCATGTTGTATGTAACAAAAAAAGTGTAATAACATATTGGTGGAAAATTCATATATATTATTTTAATGTACCGAAGTACATATGATATTTTCATGCAGATATTCTGCGTCATCATACGATGAAAGAGTAATGGAACGGAGATGACGCACAATATCTGCCTGGAAATATCATATGTACTTCGGTACATTAAAATAATATATATGATATGCGTAAACCACTTCGTGATTTAAGATGGCGCTTATTCCGTCGGATCCCGGCCAACTAGTCACTCATAACGAGTGCACCTCAGCACATGTGTGGACTTCAGTCCTACGTTCATAGACATCTATGACGTAGTGCAGAGGGCGGCCACTAGAGGGAACCCAAGAGTTGGAACTTAATCTGAGACGATTCTGTCCGACGCCGGGGTGGGTATCCGGTGTGGCTTAGTGGATAAAGCATCAGAATGTAGAGCTGAAAACCCGGGTTCAAATCCCGGCGCCGGAGAGAATTTTTCTCCGTTCCATTACTATTTCATCGTATGATGACGCAGAATATCTGCATGGAAATATCATATATACTTCGGTACATTAAAATAATATATATGATATGCGTAAATGACTTCGTGATTTAAGACGGCGCTTATTCCGTCGGATCCCGGCCAACTAGTCACTCATAACGAGTGCACCTCAGCACATGTGTGGACTTCAGTCCTACGTTCATAGACATCTATGACGTAGTGCAGAGGGCGGCCACTAGAGGGAACCCAAGAGTTGGAAATTAATCTGAGACGATTCTGTCCGACGCCGGGGTGGGTATCCGGTGTGGCTTAGTGGATAAAGCATCAGAATGTAGAGCTGAAAACCCGGGTTCAAATCCCGGCGCCGGAGAGAATTTTTCTCCGTTCCATTATTCATAGTTTTCAGTGTGCTCGCTGCGTGTAATCTGTAAAAAAGGGTTCAACGTAATTTTCGTACCGAGGACCTCTCAGCAGGCCAAGAATTTATTCTTGGCACAGGACTTTTGTTGTTGTGACTGGTTGTTCTGTTAGCCATACCAAATCTGCAGGATGCCGATGCAGTCACCGAAAAAGTAAGGGATAGCTTTGTTCGGTCCCCAGATTTGACGCCCTTCAATTTTTTCCTTTGAGGATTTGTTAAGGACCGGGTGTTTGTACATTCTTACCTGCCAATCTCACTGAGCTAAGAAACCGAACCAACACTGCAGTTTCAGAAGTGACGTCATGTCGTATATGCTGTGTTGAGTTTGGGAAGAAATTGATTTAAGGTGTAATGTTTGTCGTGTGACCAATGACAACCATATTGAATGTTTGTGTGTGAACTTGATGTGTTCTGCTATTAAATGACATTAATGAATTTTCGTATGCTTCCAAAGTCGTAACGTCCCTTTTAATTCATAGTGTATTAAGGATATATGTACGTGAATGACCACAAATATTATCAAAAAATGCAGGATCTAAATATCTAAAATTTTATAAGAAAATGAACTCACAATTAGACAAACATTACAGGGTACCACAACAAGACTTATTAGAACTTAAATATCTGATAAAAGTATAAGAAATGTTACTACTAATATTTTTAATCCAGTTTTATCGAAGTATGAAAAAAAAAAAATTCTGCAGTTGCATCATTTGGTAACCATAACATTGTTGTGGTCTCTCTGACATCTTTAATATTTTTCCTGCATGTAATAAACACTTATTTCTGAAAAGTAGACTACTCTCAAACATGTAGAGTTGTTTATTTTAATACAATTAATTCTTTATTTGTCCTATATAAAATATATTAAAATTAACATAATGTTTTGTGACCTGATTTTTCTATTTTCAAAGAAATGGGCATTATTGTAGTCTTCCTTTTGCATAAATACTTGTTAAATTAGTGTACAAAATTTCAGAATTCTATCTATAATGGTTGTGGAGTTATGAAATAATATGTGTGAAAATTTCCAAATTTTGGAAAATTTAGGGGAGAGTCGGATAGTATCGGACAGTGCGTTTCTTTCATCTACCACCATATGGTAGTATCTGAATGACATGGTTGCGTTTCTCTATGCGACATCACAGAAACGAACCATGTCAATCAGGTACTATCATCGTGTGGTAGATGAAAGAAACTCACTGTCCGATATTATCCGATGTCCGATACTACCCCACTCTCCCCGTAATTTAAAGCAAAAAGTGAATTCTAAAAATATTATTAGTAACATTTTTATAGCTTTATCAGATATTTAAGTTCTAACAAGTATTGCTGTGGTACCTTGTAATTTTTGTCAAGTTGTGAGTTCATTTCCTTATACAACTTTAGAAATTTAGAGCCTACATTTCGGATAATATTTGTGGTTGTTCACGTACATATACCCTTGAATGTAAATGTAACTTAAATATGTTTAGTGAAATATATTTTTTTTTCTTGAATTATTTGTTTTATGGCGCTTATACCATTTTCCTCTGATGTTTCACAATAAATTATTACAGTTACAGTAGTAAGTATATAGTGAGTGTAACACAATAGCAGTTATAACCGACAAAATCACGTGGTACGGCGAATGTCAATGTTAACTGAAATAATTCCTTATATTGCAAATAGGTATCAACCAGGAGGACATCCAATTAGGGGAAAGTACCAAGAAGTGGTGGAGAGAGCAGTTTCTAGTAACGAACCTATGAACACGCTCTGGCGACCTAATCATACGAGAATACTGGGTGGAAGAAGATAACAGGAAAAACCTGATACCAATGAATTTTCTTATTCCTGCAGTATTAATGAAAGTCGTTCTGAAATTTTCTTCGGTCCCACATCTACGCCATTCGCCGAAGAATGTATCACGCAGTGAACACTTTCCTCTTTATGTTGTAAGAAGTTGCTCTTACCTACAAATTACAGAAATGGAAAAGAATAGGATTGATAAGATGGGTTTCTTTTTACCGTGAGATGCTTATAATTTAATAATTTATTTATTTAATCTGGCAGAGCTAAGGCCAATAGGCCTTCTCTTCCGCCCAGCCAGACTTGATATTCGAGAAAACTGGTCACGTTTTCTCTTAATACGGTGACGTCACTAATTATAGCAAGCCTTGGACGACTCAGATTATGATACGAAAACAAAGTAATAGTAGTTTCGAATTCAGTCAGCCGTGACAGAATATAAGAGAGAAACGAATGTGGCATCATAATGAATTCATTATTATTCGCACACAAATGGGGTGATTAATAAATGCGGGTATTATAAATACAGAAATAGTTAATTTAACATAGTCTAATTCTAAAGTACTTAACTGTGATATTAATTTCCAAATCAATGAAATTATGTGTAACAAAATTATTATTATTATTATTATTATTATTATTATTATTATTAACTTATGGCTTTTAGAGAAGTTAATTGCCGCCCCGACATAAGCCCGTCATCGGTCCCTATCCTGAGCAGCATTCATCCAGTCTCTACCAGAATATCCCACCTCTCCCAAATCCATTTTAATATTATCCTCCCATTTACGTCTCGGCCTACGCAAATGGTCTTTTTCCCTCGGGTCTCCCAACTAACACTCTATATGTATTTCTAGTTTCACCCATATGTGTTACATGCCCATCTCAAACGTCTGGATTTTATGTCAGGTGAAGAATACAGTGCTTGCAGTTTTGCGTTGTGTAACTTCCTCCTTTTCCTGTAACTTCATCCCTTATAGCCCCAAATATTTTTCTAAGCACATTATATTGGACACCCTTAACCTCTGTTCCTCTCTCAAAGTGACAGTCCAAGTTTCACAACCATACAGAAGAACCTGTAATATAACTGATTGATAAATTTTAACTTTCAGGTTTTTTTGACAGCAGACTGAATGACGAAAGCTTTTCAAACGAATAACAGTAGGCATTTCCCATATTTATTGTGTGTTTAATTTCCTCTCCAATATCATTTATACTTGTTACTATTGCTCCAAGGTATTTGAATTTTTCCACCTCTTCAAAGGATAAATTTCAAATTCTTATATTTCTATTTTTTACTATGTTCTGGTCACGAGACATAATCATATAGACTACTTTGTCTTTTCGGAATTTACTTCCAAACCTATCTCCTTTCATTTCAGATACCAAAGAAAAACATCAAAGCTTATGACATCACTCTCGCTTCTCATTCCTTGTAAAAATCTAACAGGAATAGGCGAATTTGTAATTATTATTTAGTATGTTTGCATTATTTCAGTCAGCTTGTGATTGTATAACTATATCAATATTTTTGTGTTCTTTAAATATTAGTCTGTAATCATAAACTTGTATTAATGCAAATTGTATCAGCTTCTTTTGTTTCTGACTAAGTGGAAGAGATGGCCTGATGGCCTTACCTTCGTCAGAATAAATAAATATTATTATAATTTGAATTCCCTGAATAGGAACTGAGATGCAACGGAAATTTATTCCGTATTGTGTTTATGGCGGCGGTGATAGAAATTCTAGCGGAAGTAGGGCAGCCAAATATATGCACGACAAGCGTCAAGTGAAATTATTTTATTTATTGCATCCTGTAAACAAGAAAAATCCCAAACATCCACATACCAAGCTACAAAAAAAATCATCGGGTCAGTTGAAAGCTTGTAATGTTATCCATTTATCAATCAAGCTACCGTGATAAATATGATAGTGGCCGCGAGATGCGCTAGCATGCAAGTGACGTCACAGCGACGCTTTGCTACAGCCATCACTTGGCTCGTGCTAATCCTGACGCATGGCAGCTCTCGACGAGTCTCCTTTGCGGCGAACGCGTCCGTCAACAGCTGTTGAAGATAACCTGTGGCGCATAAGCTTCGTGTAGCTATAGAGTCGAAAACAAAAAAAATCTGATCAATAGTCGATTATGCCTAGAACCACACTGATGATCCCCAATAATTTCATCCATATATGCAGTTAATCTTCTCAGAATAATATTGAACAAAATTTTGTACGACGTCAACAAAAGTGATATTCCTCGAAAGTTACCATTTTATTATTATTATTATTATTATTATTATTATTATTATTATTATTATTATTATTATCATCATTATTATTATTAGGCCTGTTATTATTATTATTATTATTATTATCATTATTATGTTGCGATATATTCATTATGTTCTAATAGAATATATTCATGAATATTATGTAAAAGTGTTTTACAGAGTTGAAGGTAACAAAGATCCTGAATAAATTATTTTTAAACAGTGAACTTAAGACAATGCTCTAGAGTATGCCATTAGGAAAGTCCAGGATAACAGAGAGGGTTTGGAATTGAACGGGTTACATCAGCTGCTTGTCTATGCGGATGGCGTGACTATGTTAGGAGAAACTCCACAAACGATTAGAGAAAATACGGGGATTTTACTGGAAGCAAGTAAAGAGATAGGTTTGGAAGTAAATCCCGAAAAGACAAAGTATATGATTATGTCTCGTGACCAGAATATTGTACGATATGGAAATATAAAAATTAGAAATTTATCTTTTGAAGAGGTGGAGAAGTTCAAATATCTGGGAGCAACAGTAACAAATATAAATGATACTCGGGAGGAAATTAAACACAGAATAAATATAGGAAATGCCTGTTATTATTCGGTTGAGAAACTTTTATCATCCAGTCTGCTGTCGAAAAATCTGAAAGTTAGAATTTATAAAACAGTTATATTACCGGTTGTTCTGTATGGTTGTGAAACTTGGACTCTCACTTTGAGAGAGGAACAGAGATTAAGGGTGTTTGAGAATAAGGTTCTTAGGAAAATATTTGGTGCTAAGAGGGATGAAGTTACAGGAGAACGGAGAAAGTTACACAACACAGAACTGCACGCATTGTATTCTTCACCTGACATAATTAGGAACATTAAATCCAGACGTTTGAGATGGGCAGGACATGTAGCACGTATGGGCGAATCCAGAAATGCATATACTGGGTGTTCATTTCAAAGTGTGTCATGACGTCACTGTTGTTGGGTCACCGATTTGAAGCGAGTTTCAGCTTAAATGTTAGAGAAGTTGCCTATTATTTAAGGCGTTCTTCAATCTGAAGTTGAGAACGTGTACGGTATAACTTGAACGTCGTAGCAACAGATGGCGATCTGTACGGTCTGTGTGCTACCATAACCTCTTTCGAACTGTGTTTTGCGCCGGCAAGTCGTACGCAGGGTATTTGTTATCATCGGTTGCGTACGGTAACATTCCACAACACAAATCAAATGCTCCGTGTCCATGTTGACCGTCGAAGTTAATGTAAACAAATACGTAAGTAATCGTCTTAACCCTCTCCCCATATCCCGACAGTACGTATTTCCAAACAGTTGACATTCCTGCCACTATTGGCGTTACCGTACGTATCGGCACGTACTCTTCAGAATGAACGCCGTACTTGCTAGCCAACTTCTCTGCCTCTCAGATTATACACCTGAGCTGCGGAAGTGTAGGAAGATTGAATTCTCTAGGCTCATCAACTAGCCACATGAAGGCATACAGCGAGCCAAGACACATTTTGAACTGAACACCCAGTAGAGTGTTAGTTGGGAGGCCGGAGGGAAAAAGACCTTTGGGAAGATGATATTGAAATGGATTTGAGGGAGGTGGGATATGATGGTAGAGACTGGATTAATCTTGCTCAGGATAGGGACCAATGGCGGGCTTATGTGAGGGCGGCAATAAACCTCCGGGTTCCTTAAAATCCAGTAAGTAACTAAGTACTACTGTACATATTTTGTCTTCCTTTAATCATGTTATATTCTTTCTATTTTCCTCTTTATTATACGCATCCTCTCTTCATTGTACCTGTTTTTACACATATTATAAATCCTGCCTCATTGGTGCCGTGTTTGCTATTGAAGTATTTAAACGGAGCACGTATTTTAAGAAAATGTTTTAGTTTCCGATCTCTATCGGCTCCTGAAGAAGCTCCTGTCGCTAGCTCTTATTGCGTCAAACAATTTCCTCTTCTGTGACCCGCATGGGAAACTAGCAGCGCAGATTTTTCATACAGTAAACAGAATGAAAAGGAGAGCTTGGGAGAATTACGGACGCACGAGACGTCTAAAGGAGTCTCGTTTAAATTGGAGTGCAACAACTTTAATTTTTAAAAACTCGAAACGAAGTTAACATTCCACTTGGCTTGGCGTACTATAAAAGCAGCACGCCAAGAAGAAATCTCAGGATGAGATTTATATATCTTTACACTCCGAAACACTCTCAACGAAGAGTCAATATGCAGCTCTTCAGAATTCATGGAATTTCAAGTCTGCAAATGAAGGATGGAGCTCAGTAAACTTGGACAAGGGATAACTGTACATACCAAAGAGCAAAATTATAATACACAAAAGATAATCTGAACATAAGTGTTCATTTTATAAATAATTCAACAAGAATTAAGATAAAATAGACTACATTCTTACTCTTGAAATGAAATATTGAACTTATTGTATTTCTACTGTATATCAACAAAGTATAAATGACGTACTTCTTTCATCACAGAATCAAGTTCTCTATCTGGGAGTGGTGTCTATAGGGGAAGATTCATTTTTCCCTAAATTAAGTGTACATAAAAAAAATCTCAGTATCTTTCAGTTCAGGTAAAATGAAATTTGATAACCTTGAAATACAATCCTTCTGATTTATTCTGCATTTTTAATACATTCAAATAACTGTTTTTAGTGAACGTAATTCATATGCAACATTTCAGATGAAAATTCTACAATCAATGTAAATTATCCCTAATGTTTTTCAGAAGTCCATGAATTTTTAAGTACTTCTTACATTATAATGTTTTTAATAAGTGCATGAACAACATAAACTAACTTTTAGGCTACATCTCTTGGATTTTTTAATGAAAAAAAAAAACAAATTATAATTTTAACATTTTCATGTCACATATCTATCATTTTTTTTTATAAATAATAAATGCTATGACTAAGATTATGATTTATGTTATTAAGATGAGAGAAACACATGCATTGAACATTTGAAGAAAATATATTAAAAATATTTTGAGTTACCGGGGAAAATAAATTGAAAAATTTTTAATTTTTGGAAAACGAGCTGTGAAGTAAAATAAATAGAAATAAAGCCAAAGTAAACTAAACTAAAACCAAAAGAAAAATAAAAGTAAAGTAAACAAAGTAAAATCAAAGGTAAAGTTGAAGTAAAATAAAAGTAAAGTAAAGTAAAATTAGAGTGAAGTAAAAGTAAAGTAAAATACTGGAAAATTAAACGTGAAAGTAAAATACAAGTAAAGTCAAGTAAAAGTAAAGTAAAATAAAGAAAAGTTAAATGTAAAAATAGAGTGAAGTAAAAGTAGAGTAAAGAAATAAAGAAAAATTAAACGTAAAATCAAAATAAAGTAAAATAAAAAACATGATACGTGAAAGTAATGTAAAAGTAAAGTTAAATAAAGAAAAATTAAACGTGATAGTAAAGTTAAGTCAAAATAGAGTAAGATAAAGAAAAATTAAACGTGAAAGTAAAATACAAATAAAGTGAAGTAAAAGTAAAGTAAAATAAAGAAAAATTAAACGTAAAAGTAAAGTGAAGTAAAATGAAAAAAACATGAAACGTGAAAGTAACGTAAAAGTAAAGTAAAATAAAGAAAAATTAAACGTGAAAGTAACGTAAAAGTAAAGTAAGATAAAGAAAAATTAAACGTGAAAGTAAAATACAAATAAAGAGAAGCAAAAGTAAAGTAAAATAAAGAAAAATTAAACGTATATTGAGTATCGTAAAGTCTGTGAATACAAATTCATATAAAATAAACAACAGAGTCATAAAAACTATAAAATTGTATCAGAAACACTCAACATTAACATTGAAAAACTCATTAATATCATAAAAGGGTTTGTTGATCAATCAACCAGAGACAAGCCTGTTAAAAGAAAACAGATTTTAAAACATGTGTCGGAAATTTATTTGCAATTTTTAAAGACATAAAATAAAGTTAAGTAAAAATAGAGTAAGATAAAGAAAAATTAAACGTGAAAGTAAAGTAGAAGTAAAGTGAGGTAAAAGTAAAGTAAAATAACGAGAAATTTAACGTAAAAGTAAAGTGAAGTAAAAATTAGAGTAAAAATAATAAATAAAAATTAAATGTAAAAGTACAGTAAAAGTAAAGGGAAGTAAAAGTAGAGTAAAATAAAGAAAAATTGAACGTGAAAGTAAAGTAAAAATAAAGTGAAGCAAAATAAAGAAAAAATAAATGTAAAAGTAAAGTGAAGGAAAAGTAGAGTAAGACAAGGAAAGAAAAATTAAACGTATAATGAAGTGAAGAAAAAGTAAAGTAAAATAACGAAAAATTAAAAATGAAAGTAAATTAAAAATTAAGTGAAGTAAAAGTAAAGTAAAATGAAGAAAAATTAAACGTAAAAGTGAAGTAAAAGTAGAGTTAAAAAAAATAAATAAAAATTAAACGTAGAAGTAAAAGTGAAGTAAAACTAAAGTAAAACAAAAATTAAACGTAAAAGTAAAGTAAAATAAAGAAAAATTAAACGTGAAAGTAAAGTAAAATAAAGAAAAATTAAACGTGAAAGTGAAGTAAAATAAAGAAAAATTAAACGTGAAAGTGAAGTAAAATAAAGAAAAATTAAACGTGAAAGTAAAGTAAAATAAAGAAAAATTAAACGTGAAAGTGAAGTAAAATAAAGAAAAATTAAACGTGAAAGTAAAGTAAAATAAAGAAAAATTAAACGTGAAAGTAAAGTAAAATAAAGAAAAATTAAACGGGAAAGTAAAGTAAAATAAAGAAAAATTAAACGTGAAAGTAAAGTAAAATAAAGAAAAATTAAACGTGAAAGTGAAGTAAAATAAAGAAAAATTAAACGTGAAAGTAAAGTAAAATAAAGAAAAATTAAACGTGAAAGTGAAGTAAAATAAAGAAAAATTAAACGTGAAAGTAAAGTAAAATAAAGAAAAATTAAACGTGAAAGTGAAGTAAAGATGAGCAAAAAGAAATAAAGTAAAGTTAAAGTAAATCAAAAGTAAACGTAAAGTAAATTCAAAGTAAAAAAATTAAAGTAAAAAGGTAAAATGAAATATAAAGTCCTTAAAAGTACCCAAAGTAAAATCAAAAGTAAGTTAAAGTTAAGCAAAATGGAAGCGAAAGTAAAGTACAGTAAACGTAACGTAAAAGTAAATCCAAAAATATAGTAGGGTAAATTAGGGTCTGTTGGACAGTCGGGCATGTTGGACACTTTTTACTTTAACGTGTTACCTCGCCACTTGTGGGCGCCACATTCTGCTAGAAGTCAATGACGGAAGTAACCCCACTCGTGGCTACTTCCGTCATGGACTTCTAGCAGAATGTGGTGCCCACAAGTGGCGAGGTAACACGTTAAAGTACAAAGTGTCCAACATGCCCGACTGTCCAACAGAATCTAGTTTACCCTATGTATGCAGAGTCTGCAAAACATTTTCACTTATTTTAACTGCTAAGGTTCCTATTTACTGGGCCTAATCGAAGAACAGTATTTTAAGAGGCAGTGTAATAATATTATTTCTTACTACAGACACGGAAAATGGCTTATTAGAGTGTTCATGTGTAAAGAAGTCAAAATTACTGCAGAGGTCGTGCCAGTGAGTTTAGAAGTGACTGGGGCTAAAAGAAACATGACGAAATGAGTATCCCACATGCATAAAGCGAAAAGGAAAGCACTGGGTTTTTTGTGTGTCTGAATAAACTTAGATTACATGGTAGGTGAGGAAGAGGTGGGGGGGGGGGAAACAGTAAACATTTGCGGACCAGGATCATCCCCCGGCTCTCTGGACTATTTACATGTCGACGACGGCGACGTTTCAGTCAACATTGACACAGACGACGAGATGCGCGCGGCCCTCGCATATAAATATCCGTTCCGAATGACCGCGAAATATTGTGCGGTCCAAACCAAACCAATAATTACAATAGGAAAAGCGAAAACACCTGCGGGAGTTCACATCCCAATTTATCCAACTTCTTTTTTTTTATCCGAGTTCCCGCTTCATTCAATATTTGAATAACGGAAACTCGAAAGCTGTGCTTAACTTATATGGAATTAAATTTCATCGAATTTTTGAGCCAATACATTTCTGTCTTCTTGAATATTTGCTCTAAATTTCATATAGATTTCAGAAAATATTATATATTAATCTTGGTCCTGAATTGTAGCAGAAGTTGTAGATTTGTTAGCTAAAAATCCAGCGGACCCGGGTTCGATTTCGGACGGGAAAATGATTAATCAACTCCCGTACCGATTCAGTGTGTTCCTCGTCTCTTTGTTTCCTCTGTGATTGTCATATGCGGTAGGATTATGTCATGTTAACACATGGCTAGTAAATACTACTACATATTTATGTAATATCACATGGGGTCCACCGCTGTGGAGTAATAGTTAGGACGTCTGGCCATGAAACGAGCGGGCAAGGGTTCAAATCCTAGTTGAGACAAGTTATCTGATTGGGGGTTTTCCGAGGTTTTCCCTACAACCGAACGGACTTCTATGAACAGGGTATACTGAAACTGGTACCACGATGGGAGGAATGAGTTAAGAAACTTGGCGCCTATCTAGAAAAGTAGCTAAAAGATGTGAGTTCATTTGTGTATTTTTTATTTATGTCTACTTATTAAATTTTTTTATTATTGTACGTTACTTTCTGATCCACCCTCGTATTATTATGTTGTCATTAATGCTTCACGATAATTAAAACTGTTGACTTTTTCAATCTAATATTTATATGTAAGAGGTGGAGAAGTTCAAATATCTGGGAGCAACAGTAACAAATATAAATTATACTCGGGAGGAAATTAAACACACAATAAATATGGGAAATGCTTGTTATTATTCGGTTGAGAAACTTTTATCATCTAGTGTGCTGTCAAAAAATCTGAAAGTTAGAATTTATAAAACAGTTATATTACCGGTTATTCTGTATGGTTGTGAAACTTGGACTCTCACTTCGAGAGAGGAACAGAGATTAAGGGTGTTTGAGAATAAGGTACTTAGGAAAATATTTGGGGGTAAAGAGGGATGAAGTTACAGGAGAATGGAAAAAAGTTACACAACACAGAACTGCACGCATTTTATTCTTCACCTGACATAATTAGGAACATTAAATCCAGACGTTTGAGATGGGCAGGGCATGTAGCACGTATGGGGGAATCCAGAAATACATATAGAGTGTTAGTTGGGAGGCCGGAGGGAAAAAGACCTTTAGGGAGGCCGAGACGTAGATGGGAAGATAATATTAAAATGGATTTGAGGGAGGTGGGATGTGATGATAGAGACTGGATTAATCTTACTCAGGATATGGACCAATGGCGGGCTTATGTGAGGGCGGCAATGATCCTCCGGGTTCCTTAAAAGTAAGTAAGTAAGTAAGTATTATTTTTTTTTATTATTGTACGTTACTTTCCGACTCACCCTCGTATTATTATTTGTTATCATTAATGCTTCACGATAATTAAAACTGTTGACTTTTTCAGTATTATATTTACATGTAAATAATCTTGAGATATATCTGAACGGACTATTTTTCTCTTAATATGAATATTATAGTTTCATGTCTGTTATTCTACGTAATAGAAAATATCACGAGAAAATCGTATATAATGTTTCTCGCTATGGAAGCCAAGACGGTTTTATTTTTCAAATAAAGGATCATTAAATTTATAAATGCAAAGCACAAAAAATATTCTATCTCCCTATGTAAATACCAAATGCTCTGTCACTTATCTACCTCATACATAGACTAAACGCTCATTCACAATGAAAATTAAACATGACGTAAGCGTTAACTTAAGAAGATAAACGTTACTGTAAAATCAAGACGTCATACCATCAAACACGATGGGAACATAAATATAACCGAAAACATATTGGTAACCATGGAAACATAACAACGACGCCATTTCCTCATATTCTGTCGTATACTTCAGCGCTCCACGTTTGTAGTTTGCAAACTTTCATGTTAACGTCTTACGGTAATGTTTATGTCAATGCTTATGTAAATCATTGTGAATGATCCCATTTGGTAGCCTGGGCGCAAACTTCTGTGTTTATGTTACGGTTATGTTAAATTTTCATTGTGAATGAGCCTATCGAAATTACATCTTGTTTATAAAATTCTTTCTCTTTATCGCATTTCTGCCGAGTTGAACCAAAAAGGAGTACGGATATATATACAAGAACAAATGAAGAGTCCACTGCAAGAATGATGGATGTCACTTTCTTGTCGAAAATGAACCAAGACTGTCAATGCATAGCTTAAAACATACAGAATGTACTTACAGAGTTATATAGCATTAACACTGGTAGTCATTGTCCAGTAATGATCAGAAAATCACAGTTAAGCTTTGAGCGCTAAGCATTTCAAACTTTCAATTGCTTCTCATGCAAAATGTATTCCAAATGACATCCATCTTTCTTGCAGTGGACTCTTCATTTATAAATGCAAAGTAGAAAAAACATTCTATCTCCCTATGTAAATACCAAATGCTTTGTCACCTACCTATCTCATACATAGACTAATTTGTAGGATAAAGGATCTGATGCCATTAATGTTACTGAAAGTAAACTTACGTCACAGCCCGCGTTCCAAGGTTTGCACACAGCTGGAATATGACGTTTAAAGTATCGAAGAAGCAACAATAGATTATGAAAAGAGTTTGGGAGCGGGGGAGATCCAAATATCGATTCTAGATCCAAAGAGGCTGTTTTCTATTTCTCCCCCCTCTGGTAACCGAGAGGCTATTTTGTTGTGGTCAGATAGGTGGCGGACGCGTCGGCCGGGTGGAGTGAGTTATAACCCAAGAGGTCAGAATCAATGACCAGCATGGTGAGTGTCCGGTCAAACCCCACCCCCACCACTCGAGAGGGCTAATCTCGACCTGCCACTTAATGGCCGGTGTAAATCCTAGTTTTATACGTTACATGCCCCGAGGGGGGCGCCTACAAGCGTGTCAAGGCTGCTAAAAGTAACGGGCACAGAATTGCAATAAAGCACAGTTCAAGGGGGCGCAGTCACATAATTCCGAAATGTCCCATTCCGAAAACCACTACCGGGACTAAATTACACAGTGTGCTTCCAGACAGAACTTGCTATAGAAGGTCTCGGGTTCGAATACATTATATTGAAAGATAATGTAGTTATTTCATAATGTTAACTTTCATTTTCAGAACAAAAAGCCGGAATTATTTTAATCACGGTTACTAGGAAATAACATCAGCATAAAAATCTGAGCTTTTAACTTTAAGAATAACGTAACAAAGCTGTACAGACCTGGAAACAAAATTCGGGTGGCTCAAATTTTGTTTCTGAGTCTGTACATACTCAGTGTCTACAGCCCTATCCACGAGTCTTCAAAAAGGTACGAACCATATAGTTATTATTATTTATTTATTTACCCTGGTAGAGATAAGGCCATCAGGCCTTCTCGTCCCCTCTACAAGGGGATTACAACTACAATATTAAGAATACAATTACAATTATAATTACAATTAATATTAAATTTACAAATACAATAAAAATCAAAGTACTAGCAGTCTTACTAATAAACCGTGTATAGTTTTTATACGAGACTTATGCAGAGTTGAGACAGAAAACGTTACTAATAAACCGTGAATAAGCTATGGACGTATAAACAGGCTGTAACTATACAATGGGAATTGCTTTGCAGTACTTATATACACAAAACCCCTTGTTTAAGCGTTGTATATAGGGAAAAAATGACCGCCCCTTTAACAGCTGTTCGTATCGACTGTCATTTTATGATGATGTTTACCTTGTAACCACAGAAGAACAAACCAAAGGTCATAGAATTATTAGAATAATATTGCTGTAGCTTGTACCCTTTGACCAAAATGTAGTGTGGTAATCGATTAGAGCCAGTTGCACTTTCGATATTTAACACGCCACACTAGAGCGCTCTACCGGATCCAGTAGAGAACCTCAGATATTCTATTACCTTTCGTAACGAAGTAATGACGAAACTATGACGTAGCTGTGTAACAGTTATACTGTTATACACGACGTATGTAGTGATTATTAGTAAGGAATTTACACACGACTTATAAACGAGCTACTCATTGTATAAGTATAAGACAGTTAAACGTCTGTATATAGAGTTTTTATTAGTAAGACCGTAAAAGATTAACTGATTAATAAAAGCCAGACAGTTTATTTTAAAAGTTAAGAAGAGAGAAACACTTTTTTTTATGAATTAAGTAAAAATTAAACCTACTGTACGCAGTAAGAAAATGCTTAATAAGTTTGCTTTTGAACGCTACTAAATTCCGACAGTCTCTGATGTCACTGGGTAGGGTATTCCACAAGCGCGAGAGCGAGATTGTGTATGATGATGAATACGATGATGTCTTATGTGTTGGTATGGCTAGTATGCGGCTATTTTGCGTGCGTGTGAAGAGATTATGATATGATGACAGGTAACTGAAACGGGAGGCAAGGTAGGTAGGTGTAGAGGGGTGAAAGACTTGGAAAAGGAGAACAAGAGAATGAAAATTTCTACGTTCGTTAAGCCGTAGCCAGTTTAGAGTTTGGAAGGATGGGGTAATGTGGTCAGCGCGACGGACATCGCAGACGAAGCGAACACAAGAATTATGAACACGTTGTAATTTTTGCGACTGGTTGACATCGAGGTCAGCCAGTAGAAAATAATTATTACTATTATTATTATTATTATTATTATTATTATTATTATTGTTGTTAATTACCTCTGAGTGCTTAATTTGTCCACATCTTCTTTGGATCTCTTCAGAATTTTATGTGGATGCATAATATTTGTACTGATTTGTCGACTGGAGCTGAATAATTATTTACAAAAGTGTAACAGGTTACAACTGAAGTTCCTACATGACAGAGTCGTTTTTTTATGATCTCATGGAGTATATTTGTCGCTCGAAGTCAAGGGCTGTCGAACCTTGAAATCTTTAAAATCTAAGTTATCTAAGAAAATTATCTTATGACGAGTTGCCAAACTAACTTACTATTAAGACAAGTGTTGTATTACATGTTTCCACGTATTCACTACATTTTTGATATTATAGTGACAATTGTTTTATTTTGTTCCATTATATTTCCCGATAATGTTATCTCTATCATGTGTGATAACTTGAGCTACTTTATAATCATAATTTTCCTTGCTGTGTGTTCCTAAAATATTGTGTTCATTGTGTGCTTTGTACTTTACTCTTTCGTTATTATTATTATTATTATTATTATTATTATTATTATTATTATTATTGTCTCCTCATATTTTTATACTGTGTATGTCTCACATTTTCACTGGCTGTTCACATTTTATTATGCCTTTTCCTTTCTTTGTATAATATTATATATTATGTCTCATTTCTACTGATTTGATGTTTACATTGTATTATGATTATCTACTTCAGTTTGTGTGTGTTTGTGCGCGCGAGTTGTGTTTTGTAAATTATTTGTTGTGTTTTTTGTACCGCAGTTTTACTCTTTGTTTAGTGTTAGAGAAGGCCGTATGATCTTAACTCTGTCAGGTTAAATAAAACATCATCATCATCATTATTATTATTACTATTAATAACAATAATATTAATAATAATAATATTATTATTATTATTATATTATATATGATATGTCGCTCTTGCTCTCATAAATTTCATTTTAATGACTCTAATTAGATTTATATCTTCATTTCACATTGTTTCTATTCCTCACTTCCGTAAAATAGCACAGGTTTTCCTAATGCTTTATATAAACTTATTCTTGTGTGTCGTATCAGGAAGGTTTCAACATGATATTAATTATTTCCATTGTTTTACTGTAGTTACAGATTTTATGAGAAATACGCAATTCATAAAAAAAAAAAACGATAATATCTATTGCACATGCAGGCTATAAAATCATTTGACCCAATTTCTTCAAAGGTAGACAATAGGCATTAAGAAAACTTTGCCTCAACCTCCCGCTAGCCCACACTCTTATATGGTCTGTACTTGTATTGTCTTTAATTACTACTACCAACAAATGCGCAATGAAGAAATGATTGTCCCGTGCAAGACCTGTCCCATCCTCGTTATTTTCCTTATTTCTTTTCTTCGAGGAGGAGTGGCCCAAAAGTTTGTGCCACACACTGATGCTTATTGCCTTTAGCACTCTCATCATCAGAATGATTTTTGAAGTCCATACGAGCGTATTCCAGTAAGTATCGTGATTCACTATTCGGTACCATCCATCGATTCAGCGTACACAACACTCAATTTCGAACGCCCCAGAAAACCCGCAAACAGGCAATATGTCCCAACCAGGATTTAAACCCTGACCTGCTAGTTTCGTAGTCATATATACTGATCACTAGTGATGGACATCATCGTCTTAGCCAATTAGAATTGAAGTTTACCTACGTACTCATCGGGATTTCAGCATGAATGTGTCGTCGTAGAAAGTTGAGCTGTAAATTTTGTATACCTGAAAGGTCAAAAAAGTAACGCCATTGTAAATGATTATTATTTAATTCTGACATCAGAATTAGGGAAAGAATTCTCTACATTGACTGGGCTATACTCAATTTTTCACTCAGGTTTTCTGCTTCGTTAATGTTTTTTTCGTGTTACTAACTCTGTACAGATAGTTTTCCAACACAGTACCTCCATACTCAGTGACAGTGCAGCTTCTAGTTATCAAACTCGAGGATTTTTATGACTTTTTACTACTTCTCCTCGCTTATCTACTTCACTTTTCATGAGTCAAGAATATTTAATAATTTGCAACGGCTCCAGAGAATTTTTTTCCCCCCGTGTTTCACATGAAGACAAAGATAATATGTTTTATATTTCACTAGCAATCCCTCTTGTAAAATATCTACGTATACCAAATATTTATATTCCACTCCTCAACGACACTCAATACATGTTCCGTTAACAGAAATTTGTTTAATTTAGCAAGGCAGTAACTAGAGTTAATAGCATTAAATAATTATACTGCTCGTTTAAATTTTAAGCAGTAAAATTCATTTCATCAACTCATAGTTGAGAAGAGTAACTGAATAATATGGTTTTAACATTATTTACAGTCTAAAGAGATCGGGGCTAGATCCTGGACTCATTTCACTGGAATTATTACCTTAATCTCACTCAGACACTAGGAAACCATAGCAGTTGATAAAGCGTTGTAAAATAACCAATTCAAATAAACTCTCACATAACCATTCCCGTATGATACCTTTTTACTGTCTATAATATTCCTTGACTTTCATGCTCTACCTAAACATGATGCTTGCCAATTACAGGGGACTTGCTCAGCGTGTTATATTTAAGTAGGAGAACATTGGTTTTTTCCTATATCGACGGAGCAGTGTACATCTTTATACTGGTCTACTGCTGTATGATTTTACCACAGTCTAATATATACAGTCACGAAGCTCAATACTTACTAAATATGCAAACATACAGGGGCGATTTCTCAGGGCATGCTATGCTTGCTGCGCAAGCCCAATATTTTCGTAGAATGTGTATTTCTCAAAATGGCGTTACGTACATTAAAATTTATTTTGATTTTTGGAATACTGTATAGGCGTAATACCATCCGCAGGTTGCACACCGCAAGTATCGCAATGCTTGCTCGTTTCTTGAAGCTACAGCAAATACGTAGAAATAGCGAGAATATGATGCGCGCGCAAGTGCCTTCCTTCTTCGTCCGTTCTAGGCGCACATGCTTCTGTTATGTGTTGTTTGAAGCTCTGGTCCGAGAGCTACACCAACGACTATTTAACGTTATACAGAGCAGTATTGACAGCGGGAATGTGCTGTGATTTGCGAGTGCAATGTAATTGTATGAGCGGAATGCATGTGTTAGCTGCTGCATGTATTATTAATTCTTAAACATTAATCTGAAGAATTGCAATGAGTTCGGAATTGTGTGTAATTGAAACCTTATTATTAAATCCATTTTCCCGAAGGACTGTTCAAGAGAAGACAGACATTATAGAGAATATGTGCCCTCGTTCAGTGCAGCTCAATACAACAATATGCACTGGTTGGCAGGGTCGAAAAAACTAAGTTTGTTGGCCATGTTTGTTATATCATAGCTAACTTCTACATCTGATAAGCGAATATGATCCATGACTCATAATTATTTCATAATTATAAAATAAATTATTTATGTGGGTCTGATTATTTTTATTAATTATGAATTATTATATCGTCCCACCTTCCCCTATGAATAAAAGAGCAAGCCTAACTTTCGTGACTAGCATTCGCCCCTGCAAACATAGATAGTTGCTCACCACCAGGATCGCTACTATCGCCTCAACACAGTTTAAACAAATTTTCACAACAATGCGAAATACGGCACAGTCAATGCCTTTTCGATCGAAACCGTAATGTACCATATGTTCGAGTTTTCTATTTCGGTGTATGGAACTCAGTGAAATATTATAACTTTATTGCGTATCATTGCTAAGATTTATTTAGTGTAATGTGTCCATAAGTTCCGTTTACTTCTTGTTACATAATATGTTGCAGAAATAATTGCAAAACTGTGTTATTTTAATGTGAAAAGAATTTTACATGTTAAATTAATATGTTCGCATCAACATTTTAAGTCTAGAATGGAAGCTATTTTGAGGTTTAATAAAAAATAATTTATATTGTGATTTCAATTTAGCACATCTACCTTCCTTAATTTTAGACAAAAAAATTATCATACCATTCCTATGAAATTAGTGTACATACAATTGTGTTCCTTCGTCTCTTAAGTAGTAGATAAATACAATAATTCAGTACTCAATTGTAGTATTAAAATACAGACAAATTGAATGTGCTGGGTATCATACATGACATTATGCTTAATTTATATAATTGTGAATTTAGGAATAAAAGTTAAATATAGTAAACATAACCTATAATTTCCATATGAATGGCAAGGTATTGGAGATCACTAAATTTAGACAGAAAGGGGCAACTGGTACAGTAAACATAAACTATAATTCCAGCATGTCTAAATATCCGTGCGGTGCAACTGAAAATGATTGAATCGTGCATAAATGAATGTACAAGAATTTCGCAATATTTAATCGAAATAAAGGCAGGTATTACACATACGAACAACGTCATTTTCACACCAAAAATAATATTACACCTTAACTCGCAAGTGAATTGTCCGAAGTGTCGCATAATCATTGATTTACATTTTATTAATGGAATTACACTACATTTTAGAGAAACATATGTTACTGTTTATGCATTCCAACTAATTTATATGGTTGAAACGCCGCCCTTCGTGATCGGATTAAGCGAGTTACAAGGTCTGCCTTACGGCCTGTATTAGATCACGATGGCTGTGGCACAGGCTGTAGTTCCTAGTACTCACAGCGCTCCAAGCGGCTAACAACTACCGCGAGAATTGCAAAAAATCATCCCAAGCTTCGTGACTGTATATATTAGACTGTGATTTTACTATGTACTCGTCCACACCTGTGGAGTAACGGTCAGCGCGTCTGGCCGTGAAACCAGGTGGCCCGGGTTCGATTCCCGGTCGGGGTAAGTTGCCTGGTTGAGGTTTTTTCTGGGGTTTTCCCTCAACCCAATACGAGCAAATGCTGGGTAACTTTCGGTGCTGGATCCCGGACTCACTTCACCGGCATTATCACCTTCATTTCATTCAGACGCTAAATAACCTGAGATGTTGATACAGCGTCGTAAAATAACCCAATAAAAAAAACTATGTAGTCCTAAAACTGCGGAATAACTACAGCACGTAACTATGTGTAATCAACCCATGTTCATATAACTAAAAATAACTTTCTAGAATAGATTCTGCAAGTGACCTGAAGTTTCATCGACCATCCTGTACAGCGCCAGCGGATTTATTTGAAATTTCATTCCTTTATGAGAGAACTGTTTGCGAACTTGTATTTAAATGAACGTAAGTTCGCAAATGTGTCTTTGCAACGTAGAGCAAAGCTTGTTTCCATTCTGATACGACAGAAAATGTTGGTGTGCCTTAGGAATATTGGAATAGCCACAATTCCGATGTGTGTGTACTCTTAGCGGGAGAAACGGTGCAGATTCGACACTGGCTTTAGGCATCCTCTTTATTAATCAACTGAGTCAGCCACGCATAGTCCAGCAGAGGTAAATCAAACCTCCCCCAACGCATATATACATAGTTCCTTCAATTTCCATTTCATAGCCATCCCTGGCGGTAGGCCAGCTATTTATACATCCCGGCATAGTTGAGATTGCTACTACATCCCGGCTGTATTCACATACCTGGACACTCGCAGGCCGGCGAATGCATAATAGGCAAGTGTCCAAGTTAATTAGTTGTGTTATATAACTTTAATTGTAACATCATACCAAACATTTTAGCCCAAAATTGAAACAATAATCAAAATTAGACGCTGGGATAGAATAATATATTGACGTTAGTTAGTGCAAATATTTTGCATGACACTGCAGTATGCGTAGTACATAGTGTCAGAAGGTAAACATTTGACTCATACGCTCATATTATAATGACCATAAACCATGTGTTAATTTGGCCAGTGTTAACCCTTTTGCATAAATCCCAGCTTAATGTATGGCTTTGAAGCTTTGATCGTACATAAACATAGCGGTAACAACACTGCATCTGCAAATATCAGGGGCAAGCGGAGTGAGAACTCATTTGTTTTTGTTACGAGAGAAAAGAAACAAAATATACTACGGATATGTTTAAATGTGTCTCTTAAAAGATAACGCTCAGAATATATAACAATTAATGACAGACAGAAAAAAGAATTTCCGTAATAATAATAATAATAATAATAATAATAATAATAATAATAATAATCATAGTAATAATAGTAATAAAAGTTAAAGGTATCCCCGTCACATGCCATGAAGGCACTTGGGGGGCATAGAGGTAGAGCCCCATGCTTTACATGACCTCGGCACTAGAATGAGGTGGTGTGGTCGGCACCACGCTCTGACCGCCTTTTACCCCCGGGAAAGACCCGGTACACAATTTTATAGGAGGCTGAGTGAACCTCGGGGCCGTTCTGGAAGTTTGGTAACGAGAAAAAAATCCTGTCACCACCTTCCAGTCCGTAATAATAATTATTATTATTCTTGCTATGATAAATATCTCAGTTCATATGTTCACGCCTGGGAGAATAATTTTTTAAAGTCACAAACTAATTTCCTATGTTTACTTGTATTTTACGTAAGCTACCAGAAGTTAGCTCCGAATGGTTACGTACGTACATGTATGTATGTATGTATGTATGTATGTATGTATGTATGTATGTATGTATGTATGTATGTATGTATGTATGTATGCATGTATGGCCTATGTATGTATGCATGTATGCATGCATGTAGGGCCTATGTATGTATGCATGTATGCATGCATGTAGGGCCTATGAATGTATGCATGCATGCATGTATGTAGGGCGTATGTATGTATGTATGTATGTATGTATGTATGCATGTATGTATGTATGTATGTATGTATGTATGTATGTATCCATGTATGTATGTATGCATGTATGGCCTATGTATGTATGCATGTATGCATGCATGTAGGGCCTATGTATGTATGCATGTAGGGCCTATGAATGTATGCATGCATGCATGCATGTATGTATGTATGTATGTATGTATGTATGTATGTATGTATGTTTGTATGTATGTATGTATGTATCCATGTATGTATGTATGCATGCATGGCGTATGCATGTATGCATGCATGTAGGGCCTATGAATGTATGCATGCATGCATGTATGTAGGGCGTATGTATGTATGTATGTATGTATGTATGTATGTATGCATGTATGCATGCATGCATGCATGCATGTAGGGCCTATGAATGTATGCATGCATGTATGTAGGGCCTATGTATGCATGCATGCATGCATGCATGTACGTATGTATGTAAGTAGGGCGTATGTATGTATGCATGCATGTAGGGCCTATGTATGAATGTATGTATGTATGTATGTATGTACGTATGAATGTATATACGTATGAATGTATATACTCGTACGTATGAATGTCTGTATGTATGTACGTATGTATGTATGTATGTATGTATGTACAGAATGCATGTATGTATGTATGTATGTATTATTGTTTTTGAACACTTCAAATATTATATTTTTTATTACATTCCGTGTTGTTAAATAGAGATTTTTTAACGATACGATTAGTTTTAAGTGATCAAATTTACATCTGTTACAGTTTAGAGTAAGCTATTCGTACTACTCTAGTCACCTCCTTGAGATTCTCTGCTAAACTTGCCATGTAATTGCGGTGGTGTTATTTACAAGGGTAATAGAGTTTTATACAAGTGCAGCACGCTCCTTATTTGCATACGAAAACAAGTGCTACATGTAAATGGAAATCTATGTTGAAACTTCTTTAGAATAAACTTGCGCGTAAAAGCATTACACCTTACTTTACAAAATGTTTAGAAACTTGTAATTCAATCTCGCGAGCTCAACATAATGTGCGTAGTCAACTCGGAGTAAAGTTCCCATTGAGCTTGTTTCTTTCCATTTACTGCAGATACAATTAGATTTCCAGCCTCGCTTACTGACTGGAGGGGTCTGCAGAAATTAGTTATGGGGGCAAAGTAGCTCCGTGTTATGAGACGTGACTTCTAGCACAGCTGACAACTTGAAATGCTTTTCAACTGCCGACAGCGCGATTCTGAATTAATCTCGAGTCAATTCACGCTTCGTGCCATTCTCAATCAGTCGGAAACAGGGAATAAGGCAAGAACAGATACCGAGTCTAACGTAATTGTTATGAACACGATTTAGGAGAGTTCAGAGTATTCCGCCTGGCCATAGCAGTGCTAACGTGGAATACGTCACATCTATCAGTCAGTCACGATAGTAATAAAGGTCCCAAGTAGCCTATATCAAATCTATACTAATAATAAATCTGTAGCCGAAATTTTTCTGGTAATTTTCGATTTTCCAAAAATAATTGGTCCTAACATATATAATTAACCACCCTGAAACCGAAAATAGCTTTTTTGAAATTTTTGTTTGTATGTCTGTCTGTCTGTCTGGATGTTTGTTACCTTTTCACGCGATAATGGCTGAACCGATTTATATGAAAATTGAGAATATAAACTAAGTTCGTTGTAACTTAGATTTTAGGCTATATGACATTCAAAATACGTTATTTAAAAGGAGGGTTATAAGGGGGCCTGAATTAAATAAATCGAAATGTCTCGCTTATTATTGATTTTTGTGAAATATGTTGCATAGCAAAAGTTTCTTGAAAAGTGATCCAGGGAACTTTCGTGTTGGATAGAAGAATAAATCGTTTAATATGTTACTTAATTTAAATTGTATTTAAATAATTAAAATGCGATCATTTGGTCCAGAGAGTACTCAGAAGTTACGGTAATAACATTATAGCATTATGTTAATCTAGAGAAACTACACTTTCCAATGGTGAAATAATAATTAATTATACAAATCGGTTAATTTAGCTTCCGATATTGCTTCATACAAACACAGAAATATTCTCTGTAGGCTATCTTTCAAAGCTTTCGATTGTTGCTGTCCAAGGCCCTTATAGACGATGTCATTTGTTTTTTAATTCATTACACGGCCTTAGATGGCAGTTATTTTAATTTTAAAACTCATTTATCTCATTAAATATCAGTCCTAACAAAATTTTTAAAGGAATAAAACTTATCGCAAATTATTTTCAAAGAAACTTTTGTTATGTAACATTTTTCACAAAAATCAATAATAAGCGAGACATTTCGATTTATTTAATTCAGGCTCCCTTATAACCCCCCTTTTAAATAATGTATTTTGAATGCCATATAGCCTAAAATCTAAGTTACAACGAACTTAATTTATATTCAAATTTTCAACGAAATCCGTTCAGCCATTATCGCGTGAAAAGGTAACAAACATACAGACAGACAGACAGACATACAAACAAAAATTTCAAAAAAGCGATTTTCGGTTTCAGGGTGGTTAATTATATATGTTAGGACCAATTATTTTTGGAAAATCGAAAATTACCAGAAAAATTTCGGCTACAGATTTATTATTAGTATAGATAGCATATGGCCTATTAACCTGTTGTATCCTATAGAATACTTTGTAAGTGAAACAAGTGAAGATATTTCGCTATTACTCTTCAACTTCTGAATCTATCAATTTACCATTTTTACAGCACACACACAATCTCTGCAGGTATATGAGAAGAAACTGCCTACTGAAGGATGCACAGGAAGTAATGGTGAACGGGAGACGAATTCGGGACGGAAGAAGATATCAGATGATAGATGACATTAAAATATATGGATTATATGAGGAGACAAAGAGGACGGCAGAAAATAGCAAAATCTGGAGAATTCTGGGTTTGCAGTGAAAGACCTGCCCTTGGGCAGAACACTATGAATGAATGACATACTCTATTAGCATTTGACAAAAATCAAGATTCTATGCATAGTAATTGTCCACAACGACAACGCTAAACTTTTTGGGAGGAGGGGAGATTTTTTTCTAAAACCATATACTTCTCACGACACGGTATTAGACTTTTTTGTTATACTGTATATCAGTCATGTTAATTGATGCCCATGGAGCAAGCGCGCGCTTGAGAGCTCAGGAGAGCCTGAGCGCTTTACAGCGGAAAGGAAAGAGACAGACGAAAGAGGTGTTATATGCCGTTTGATCGAGCTATATTCGAGGATGGTCAGAACTGATTCAATAGATAAAGGGAAGAGAACTTATTAAAACTGTATCCATGTTAATTTTTAGATTTGTCTGAGAAGTATAAGAGCATTATAAGAATGTAAGTTTTAATTTTAATGCTCATTTTTCACAAGTTTGATTTTTTTATCCTAAAGAAATATTATCTCAACTTTCTTTTATAGAAAAGTGAAATTTTCAGATAAAGATCTATTTATTTTGTAGCCTTAAAGAATGTTTTCGTAAATCTAATAAACCGTAAATACGTATTACTGAAGATAGTGTATTGACAATTTTGAAAATATTCGCATGGAAATTGTTTGTAAGGAAATGAATTAATAAAGCAACTACTGTTACATCGTAAGCAAAAGATACGTGCTCATGTGTTTGTAAAAATGTCAGTTCTATAGCTTCAGCAGACTTCGAGAAAATAATTTAATATCACCTTAACAGCATAATGCGATAGGAGTTTAGTTGTAGAATATTAGTTACATTTAAAACAAATACAGCACCTAGGTAATTTTGCTTAGTACTGTAATATTGTTTTGATTAGTTTATTGATTACTTTTATAAGGCTAAAGGTACCATCAATATAAATTCCAACTTATCACGTCATACTCCATCTCTTTTCTTGGGATATCACTTTCTTTATGAATGATGTATTTCATCCATTTAGTACAATATAGTTATACTACTATGGAATTTTTGTGAATATTCCTTCTTAACTCTTTATTATGTTATTAACGTTTAAAACACAAATGCAATATTAAGAAATTGGTATGAGTACTTTTGTTTTACAGACAATATAGATAATATTAAACAGAAAGAAGCCATACAAAAATAACGACATAAAATTTCACGTTCTGTTTGAAGTTTGTGCACCACTGTTTTCTTAATCCAACAGGCTGCTTATTCATATACACAACCCTTCCTCTTTCCATACTTAGCACTTGATGCCCGAGCACGACGTCAAGGTCAGAAAAATGCACTTGCTTTGACATCACTGCTGTATATGGACAATTCGCTCTGCAAGTGCCCTGGGTTATTTCACTTCAGAGGCGGTTCCTCGGGGGAGGAAAGAGAGGAACGTCCTCCTCACATTTTCTTCTTTTGAAAGTAAATACCAAATAAAATATGTGCCTTGAAATTCGAGGAAGATTTGATAATTTTTAAGTTCACAGCTATAAGAAAAACTCGGTTGATCGAGTTTTAAACGACACGCGCTCATGTGCTGTAGAAAACTGTGAGAAAGATGCGAGATTGTCTGTGTTGAGGAAAGGCACTCCATTCCTCCTCTACTGCAGTTAACACACATAGACAACAGCGCACTAGCGGCCAGAGAAAGAAGCAGAGTTTTAAAGCGAGTAAATAAACGGAGAGGGAGGAGATCCTCCTCTGAATCCGTCATGGGCGGGAAATAGAAAGCGACTGGTCTTGCAGCAAGCTCGCTACCGCTGCCATCTAACGATTTTGCATTCAATCGGACTATAACACATCTAGGAAGTGGCACAATAAAACAGTTTTAACGCAACGCTATGAAAGACACCATATAAACTTTTTTTAAATTATAAATAAAAAATATTATTCATTGCACTTTATATAGGCTACTATTCATGGTTTGAAACTTTCGTGGATATTTGAAAGTTAAAGTCGGGTTTATGTAAAACAAAGAGGAAGTAGTTCTACGTAGTTGGACCCTGAAATTCACTTCTATTCATTGTTTACTAGACAGGGCAAAAGCCAAGTTGTCAGTTTTGTACAAATATATTTGAAACTGAAAGTAGGTACTCCAAACTATTTTTAACATAAAAAATTAATCGGCCACCGGCAGCTTTGAACAATAATGATAGTATGACTTTACAAGAACTGACATGCTTCAAAAGCATGTGATACTGAACTTGTAAAATATACATGTGGCAACACAGACCGCATGGGTGGGTGCAGTGTTCTCGTTCCTCAGATTATTTTGCATTCCCATTTCCATTTCCGTAAAACGGTTCTGGTTACGTGTTAGTAGCTGGTCTCTTCCAACACGTGTGATACTGTAGTGTGCTCGAAAAATTCTACGAGGTTGTGAATTTCCTTGTAATTGTTAATTTGCGCAATTATTCAACAATGAATGGAAGTGAAAACATTATATATTTTGGACAATTTGGGAAACTCAGTTTACAAGAACAGATTATTGCTATACAGAAGGGAAGGCCAACCCCAACGCTACCTGGTCTTACATGTATGCATGTAGGCTAATTTGTAGCATGTTTCATTCAAGAAGGTGTCATTTAGTGCTGTTAACTTCTTTCCTCCTCTTAAGAAATATACGGGAGCCGCCACTGTTTCACTTCCACCCTGTATATTCCTTTGGATTTTCATCACATTCTTCAATTATATATGTCACTACATATGACAAAGGTTAGTCTCGATTTCCCAACTACAAAAGATTCAAACGTGGCTTAATCTGGAGACATGGAGTCTTAATTATTTAACGAATTTTTCCTCAATAAGGTAATGAATAATTAAAGTGAGGCATAGAATGGAAGTGCATTTGGAAAACCGAAGTTTCCGAAACGCTTCATGGCTGGGAGGGCTGTGATTATCCTGTGGCACAATGAAGCCATGTCCACAAGTATCACTCGGGCGGCAGGGCATCGTGGCCTCCGCATTGTGCAACTCATGCAGAGTAACTTTCATGAATATGCATCGTGTACGACTGCTTCTCTATTTGGTTACAGTGCAAAACAAAAGACACAACTTGTTACTAACTTCATGTAAGGTTCGCTTATCCAAGGGTTGTCCAGAAATCCAGCCAACGAAATACAGCAGGTCCCTTACGTCACTTTCTTTCTTTCCTTCCTCTTTCTTCTTAGCCCCTTTCTTTCCTTCTTACAATTTACAGTGAAACCTGCCTTTGCGGTCACTTCATTTAAGCAGCCACCTGGCCAAAAGGCCAATTTTCTCTGGAACCAATTGGATTTTCCATAAGATCAATACAAATTCTCTCTTTATTTAGCGGCCACCTCATGCGCCGGCCAGCGGCCGGGGTCGATTTGGATTGGAACCTGACTATAACGGTCACTGTCCAACAAAAAATCTTTTCACGGATACTATCTGACCTATTTTTACGAAGGTTAGAGGACAGGAAGCAATATCGTGAGGACAATAGGTAAGTTTACAACAGTACACCCTCCATATCTTGGGGTTAGTTGGTTACTGTTTTATGAATCTTTTGTCACTTTCCACTCCGACCCTGCACAGCTATAAATTCTTACTCGTTTTTAAAGGATTGACACACGGACTTTTTCTATCGAAAATGTCACAGTATGTTTTAGGTCAGTAGTTAACCATTCGAATTTTTTTTATTTATTTTTTCTCCTCTTTCCATTTTTCTCTATTTGGACCAGCTTTTAAGAATTTTTCTTCTTTTCATTCAGTTGATTTAGAGGAACTGTGAAGTTAATTTGAGAGAGAAATCATGTCTAACAATAAATCTAGAGTGGTGTTAAGTTTAGTGGTGAGACGAAAAATGATTGAAGAAAGAGAGAAGGGAACATCTGCGAAAATATTTGCAGAAATGTTCAAATCTGGAAGGACACAAATAAACGGTATAATTAAGAATAACGATGGAATATTAAAAGAATGGGAGAAAAATATGCGTGGTGACCAAAAAGGAAGAGAGAATCTGTTTTTAGTAATGTGAACGATTTCGTATACGAATGGTTCAAGTGTGCGAGGGCGAAGAAATTGCCAGAAAGTGGGCCTATGATTCAAGAGCAAGCTGTTGAAATTGCCAAAGAACTCAATGTAAGCAATTCTGTTGCTAGTATTGGGTGTTTAGAGTGCTTTAGAAAACGGCATAAGATTGCATTTCGTTCTGTGTCTGGTGAAGGCGACATTGCAACCAATGTTATTGAAGAATGGAAAAAATAGACTGCCTTCAATTCTTCCGGAATATGAACTCACAGATATTTACAATGTTGACGAAACAAGTTTTTTTTTTCAGGGCCCTTAATCAAGCGACCATCTGATAAAACGGTCATTTTACAAGGTAACTTCAGATGGCCGCTTTAGACAGGTTTCACTGTAATTAACTGTATATATTTCACTTTCTTCCTCTCACACTTTCTTTCCTGAATGTGCCTTTGATTCTGTCTTCCTCTTTCCCCCATTTTAATTAGGCTACTTACTTACTTACTCACTTACTTACTGACTTTTAAGGAACCCGGAGGTTCACTGCCGCCCGCCCGCCATTGGATTTGAACCCTTAAGGAACCCTTACAGGCAACAACTTAAAGGATAGCCTTCTTAGCATTTCACTCCAATCATACTGACAAACTATCACTGACTACATTGCTACTTCTTCCTTTAGACATCATCCTGATAGTGCTGTATTTTCAAAATTGTCTCATAATAATCTCTTTCTATTGTCTAACATTATTTGAAATATATTAACATTCTATGTATTTTAGCTTAATTCTGCTACACAGTTCCTATTGCACTGTTTAATTAATAGTTCATAGTATTTTGCTGTTTAATTCATAAATAACTCTTGTATAGCCTACATGTAACGCTTATCTAAATTAAATTGTTGAATTCTTTGTAGCTTGTAAGTTCATACATATGTATGTATACTTTTTGTTGGTTGAGTGGAAGAGAAGGCCTTACGGCCTTAACTCTGCCAGCTAAAACAAATTATTATTATTATTATTATTATTATTATTATTATTATTATTATTATTATTACATAATGGTTTCGCATGTCAATAAATACTGAACATTTTCAGTATATAAATTTACATAACATTTGAGTGCGTTAAATACAGTGACAAATAAATGTACTAGTGAGTATGCGTTGTGTAAGTGAATTAAATAATGTATAGCACGATACGGAACTGAAAGAACGACACATGACACAGATTCAATACTTTTAGAATTTATTCTTTCTTTTATCTATTATTCTTGCTCTTTCTTTCTTTACTGATCTTTCTTCATTCCTTTTTACTTTCTTCTGACCGAATTACTTTTTTCTCGTAACTTTCTATCATTAATTGTGCATCTTACTTTTGCATTTTTCTTTCTTCTTTCTCTCTGCTTATCTTTATCCATTTATTTTTTCTTTTCTTTCTATATTTTTATCACTGTATCATTCATTCCTCCACACTTTATAGAGGCTCAAGAATAAGAGAGGGAACGTAGAGAAGGATAAATGTCCTTTGTGTGGACTAGCGGAAGACGCAATGCATATTGCGTTAAAGTGTCAGGCAACGAATGATTTGAGAAAAGGTTGGGTGGATAAAAAATTTCTACAAATAAATGCTGTAGTAGCTTATAAAAAATGAATGGTCCCCTTAACGCCAGCAATCTACAGAGTTAAAATTAGATGGGAAGAGAAAGTCAAAGCTCTAACGGATATGGAATTATAAATGTTGAGTAGTCGGACACGATAGGAAAGTATGAAAAATAGTCAATGAAGTCAACAGATTAATTTTTAAGAGATCGAGTATACAAATGAAAAAGTTAAAGTAAGAGTTTCAAATACAAGAGCTATAATTATTATTAGTTTATTATTATTATTATTATTATTATTATTATTATTATGGCAAATAGAGGATGATACTTTTAGATTCAATATGTATTAATTTTTGTAATATTTTATTTATTTATCGGAGCATCCTCAAATTAGAGGCTGCCATTAGACAAAGCATACAAAACAATACAATACAAGAACAATTTGGATGATGAGAGCTAAAAGAGTAAGAAAAAAGGCAAACAAATACACAAACAAATAATGAAGAAAAAAAAATTTCAAGTAAAGAATCAATGGAAGCTAAGAAGGAAAAAGAAAAATGATAATGGTGCGTCAATTTTTTCCATACACTAAATTAGAGTCCATATAGGAGGTTCCGTAAAAGTTTGACTGAATTTCTAATTATGAGGAGGGCCAGTTCATTCAGAAAAGATTTGTGCAGTCCTAGGATCTTACAGAATTTAGAAGAGAAGTTGGGTATCGTTCCTCTTGCTCCAAACATCAATCCCGTAACACTGATATCGTGAAGTTGGTATTTATCTTTACAATACGGGATGGTTGGAACGTAGATTGCTCGTTTCTCCTCATGTACGTCTTCTGGCTGTCCTTTGTACGTTTCAAACCTGATGGTGGGCTCGATTATTATACCCTGAGACAGGGATTCGCTAATGGCGATTATGTCAATTCGTCTGTTACTGCCATTATCGACTTCTTCATAGACGATGTATTTTAGTTTTCTAAGTGCATCGGCCAATTTAGTTCTAATTGCATGGTGCCTATGTATACGCAATGTTTCGCCATAAGGGCAGGCTCCCAGGACATGTCCAAGGGTTTCTATCTCACTGAGACATCGCCTGCAGTGGTTATCCTGAGACCTACCGGGTATGGCTCTTACAGCCCTTACGTTGGCAGTCATCTTGATAGCCTCCTTCCATTCACCGCTAGTCATTCCATCGGGCTTAGTTATCCATTTGTTAGAGGGACTGAATTCACTGTACAGAATAACGCCTTTTCCCTTTTGAGGTAAGTTGCACCATGCGTTGTACTCTCGCTGACGTAATTCGATGCTAATTTTTCTGGTGTTTATTACTCCACTCGTAGAAGTGATAGAGAGTGATGACGGATTAAGAACTGGAACAGTCTACTCCGCCATAACGTGAACAAAGATTGATTAAATAAATAAATAAATAAATAAAAACATAAATAAATAAATAAAATTCCTCAACACTTTATTTCTTTCACTCTCTATTCTGAGCTCACGCTGCATATGGAAAATAATCTAGACGCAAAGTTAAAACATCCTCTATTTATTCCTCTTCGTACGATAACAGTTTCGATCATGATCCAGTTTTAAATCCCTAACAGCTAACTACTAGGAATTAAAATATCAATCGTAATATTTCAGTTGACATACTTACTTACTTACTTACTTACAAATGGCTTTTAAGGAACCCGAAGGTTCATTGCCGCCCTCACATAAGCCCGCCAGCGGTCCCTATCCTGTGCAAGATTAATCCAGTCTCTATCATCATACCCCACCTCCCTCAAATCCATTTTAATATTATCCTCCCATCTACGTCTCGGCCTCCCTAAAGGTTACTGTAGGAATTCGTAACAAGCTGTTTTTTACGGTGATGGGTTGTTAGCCCTTCGCCCAACCCCCAAGCTGGAGGACCACCCCTTATCGGCTGTCCACGACTGCTTATTCAATATATTCGCAGCTACCCTCCATATCTGGAGGCCGTCTCCTCTATCCGCAACCTGAGGACGCGCCATGCCGTGGTGATAGGGACCCACCATACATACAGTAAATAGATTAACATTACTTAGAGATGCTCACGGAACAAATTTTGACGTATAAGTTGATTTGTAGATAATAATTACTAAAAAAATACACACGGCTTTCAATTTCTGTGTCCGCTACAAATCTTACAATAGTAATATACGTTACAAGAGCGGTATGTTGACGTTTTCATGGTCGAGGAAAACATTGAAAAAGCGAAACGTAGTTGAGCATCTTTTAATTTCCGAAAATATTGAAAACAAACATACCGCTCGTGTATCGTACATTATTTTGTGCGAAGATCGTTTATTACATACCTGAAAGACGAATTTCTAATTAGTTGCAATAAAATCTCCATTTTGGTTTCTGTTTAATGACGGCAACTTCGGAAACCCGAAATATCTTTCTTCAACATTATTGCTATAAAATGTTTTCTGTGTTTACTATACTCCAGCAGGCCGTGATATACGTCTGTCTACCCCCTCCCCCAGTCTATAAATTCGAACTTAAAACAAACGGTAAGGTTATGTAATGATTTATTTTTCATTTTAATATTTTAACAATATTATTTATATAACATATTGCAGTAATAACATCCGCATCTGGAATCTTGTTGATTTTTTCACGGCTTCCTTAATGTTACTTATATCAGGAATGAAATAAGTTTCGTGGAGTAGTAGACTTTACTTAATTTTTTGCAAATATTTAAAAACAATAATTAACATTGCAATTTAGGTGAAATTGCAGTGGTAAGTTTCCAATTTATAATTATTACTATGTTAAACGTCTCTAAAAATAATATGTTAAAAGCCTAAAGCAGTAAAATGAATGTCGCGCTTAAGCGGTAAGAAGAGGGAAATTATTATGTGTGTTACGTTGGGAATACTGAATGTGGTATTTCACACTTACCGCGTATTGGTTCTGTGCGGAAAACAAGCAAATATGCAAGATCTCGCACAAAAATATTTAACGAGATCGAAAATCGCTCTTCTGCGAGAAGTGTTCAGTTAATAGTCTGAGTTAACAGCCGAGTCAAGCCATAGATCTGCGTAAGAATACATAGGTGTTAAGCTGCTCCAAGGATCTTAATGTAAAATTATTTATAACTTCTGGCTCACAGTTGTGCCAGACACGTGGAAGTAAAAGAGACACGTGTATTGGATCATCCGACTCATATCCCAAAAACCATTAGTTTGATTAATAGAGGCGGCAGATACACCGTTTGTGTCAATTAACAGCTCATTAATAATCCATATGACTGTCAGGAATCTGTATTTTTAAGAATACAATTTTATTGTAGTGGCTGCTGGCAAGTGAATTAGAAAATAAATATTAAATATCATACCAAAGGATGGAATTAGGCGTGAAGTTTTCAGACCAATAGCAAGTTGTAAATGAGGCACAGCAAAATAAAAAAAATACCCACACATGTTTAAGAGCTTCTTACTTTTGAAAATGAAGGAATTGTTGTAGGCGGTAGACCACGGAATTATTATTTCAGATTCAGGAATATTCAGTGCGTGCATTTCTATCCTTCAAACGAGGTGCAACAGTATATCTTTTAAGCATGAGCTTGCATGCGATTTTTTTCACTACTGACATAGCAGAACGAGCCACGGCAACAAAGTGGACTTGGGGGGGGACATGTGGCGAGACTACACCAGACAAGATGGACCCATGCAGTCACGATGTGGGACCCCTACGTCGGAAAGAGAGGACAGAGAAGACCACGGCTCAGATGGTCTGACATGTTTACCAAAGAGATGGGGAAACAATGGTCGAGGACAGCAAAGAACAGAGTTTTGTGGAAAGAACTAGGGAAGGTCATTGTAAATAGATAACGTAATCAGTGTTAAGATATTGTAAATAGTAAAGTCAGTGTTAGTGAAAGTGTAATAAAAGTTTTGTAAATAGTAAAGTCAGTGTTGAGAAAGTATCAGGTAAATAGTGTAAATAGCAATCAGTGTTTGTCAAAGTGCCAGTGTCAGTATAATGTGTGTAGTGCAAGAAAAAAAATGAACAAAGAATAGAGTGCTGAGACTAGTTGAAGTCTAACAGGGTTATTAACCATGTCACAAAAGTAGTATACACGACAAGCTCGCCTGGATTGGCTCACCAAGCGAGTACACTTGAGCCATCCCTGTCGAGGGGGTTCTAACCCCATCACAGGAGGCCTGTGCCCAACATGGGACATCATGGCTAACATTCATTCATTCATTCATTCATTCATTCATTCATTTTTTTATTTCATAATAAAAATTGTTTAGTAATTTACTGATGAATTTTACAGCAAAACTCTGTAGTAAGCTTTGATTTCATGTATGTAAGGATCCATATAAGTGAATATCACTTATGAATAATGTCAATTGTAGTGCAAGCGACTTTTTATATAAAGCGGTTCAATGTTTAAATAAAATGCAAACCACGTATCATAGGCGGATGAAATTTTGTACACTTGTCACTATTAAGCAGATATATACTACTGATCAAAATTTGGTGAGTCTAGCTCCTTAAGTATGGTAGTTATTGATTTCATTGTTGTGAACTCTTAAAACTAAGGAATTTCTAGAAATTTCAGTATAGTGTCCCCTTATAAGCGTAAGCCAAAATTAATATACTGACAAGAAGTAACATTTTATAATATCATTTTATGCTCGACCATGCCGAAATGTAGTAATTATACATCTGGTAGCAGTCCTTTAATGTCTGTCATTAAAGTACACCTACTCATTAAAGGTCAGGTCTTTCAGCCAATGACGACTCAGGTTACAACTGTTCAGCCAATGACAGGTCAGCTTTCTACCGTTATAAAACCGCAAGTATCGATTATTCTCGGATATGCAATCGAAAGAGAATTAGCGAAAAGTCACGGAGGCTGGAAATCCAATACTGTCGCAGAAGGTTATGTTATGTTACTATAATAATTAGCGTTAATTGTAAATAATATTCAAATAAATTCAATTTGTCATCTCGTTTTTCAATGTCGAATTCAATAATCAAGGTTATAATATTATCAAGTTTAACGGGACTACGTCAAGGTCAATGACAATATTGTTCCTCGGAAAAAATCAATACTTTCGCGTCTGCGCAAATCTCACAATTCACGACCTAGAACAAGGTCACTTCCGATCTTGTCAGATACAAATAAAATGTATACATCTGAATACCGGTAATTTCAAGTTAGAAATATAGTCGAGCATAAAAAGTCGTATGAAACTCGCCTATAATGGTAATTAAGAAGCTCGTATGAAAATTATGAAACTCGCTTGCGCTCGTTTCATAAATATCCATACTCGGTTCTTAATTACTATCGTTATAGGCTCGTTGCATAATGTAATATTTTAATTTTTCAAACAATTTTTTTAGCTCTTGTAAAATTGGTAAATATGGAGTCACGTTGTCCCTGCATCCAACCCTTCAATTATATGTTATGAGATCAATTAAAGTAGAGAAGATATTTTATTTTAACTTGCAAGAAAGTCGAAAATAAACTTTTATTGGAAATACAACTACAGACGTGGACAAATTATTAGCAAAAGTGAAGATTTTCATTACATATTTTTACAAAATATGATTCCTCAGCTTAGACTACAGTTGACATTTTTGCGTATTTCGAAATTATTAGCAAAATTGAAGATTTGTATTGTATATTTTTTTACAAAATTTGACTCTTCAATTTGGACTACATTTGATATTTTTGCATATTTACAAATTATTAGCAAAACTGAAGATTTTTATTATATATTTTTACAAAATTTGACTCTTCAATTTGGAATACAGTTTACATTTTGGATATTTCCAAATTATTAGCAAAACTGAAGATTTTTAATTTATATTTTTTACGAAATTTGACTCTTCAATTTAAACTGCAGTTGACACTTTTGCATATTTACAAATTATTAGCAAAATATGAAGATTTTTATTATAAATGTTTGCAAAATTTGACTCTTCAATTTAAGCTACAGTCGACATTTTTGCATATTTCAATCTATTGTAATGATAGAAATATGCAAAATTGTCAACTGTAGTCTAAATTGAAAAGTCAAATTTTGTAAACAGAATTATCATAAAAATCGTCAATTTTGTTAATAATTTGTCCACGTCTGTAAGAGAAAACACGAGTCGAGTTGGGACAGAAAGTGTTGTTTCAGCTGACAGAATTCAGAGAAATAAAGAGGTAAAGACGCCTCTACTAGAAGCATATTCGAGGTGTTTTAAGAGGATTACTAAACTAGACGCTGACCTCTGGAAGGCCGCAGGAGATGCGAAAGGCACCCCTGAAATAACACAACGAAGTAGCCAGAGTCCCGGAATCCCCGACAGAAAGAGACACAGATACTAGTACATCAACTACTTGGTGGTTCCGGCGTCTGATTCTTGTTCCCCTGTGATTGTTTGAACACCCACCCCCACAATTCCTTCGCCCAACTTACTCTAAAACTCGCAGTTTACCGTCCCTTTCTCATATAGTACTTTCCCCCTCTTCTCTTTGGCTCCAGCGGCTTGGAACAGAATAGAGCACCTGCCCATTTTACCCAACCACCCTCACCCCTAAAACAGTACCATGCCCTCCTCTCAAGGGGAAAACTTCGGTCGAAATAAATGGGACAGTAAAACCCGCAATATGGCAGCCAATTCTAACATTTTCGTTTTCACTATAGGAAAGGAAAGCAGTAAGAGATATAGACAAGAGTACGAAAGATGGAAAGAAGAAAAAGTCATTTTTTACTTCTCTTCCATTGAAGCGAAAAGAACTAGGATCGAAGAGGTAGTAAAGCCGTGTTGCAACCCCACCGCTCTGTCGCATCCCCGCCAACAAGTAGGGGACAAATCGTTGAAGGGTGGCTTACGTGCCACGAGATGCGGAAAGTAAATTTGCAAATGGAAGAGAAAGAAATCAGAAATTAATAACACTAGGTACTGGAAATAATTTTGTATTACTTTTAAAGGACTTTTTTTTCTGGCGGAATAAATTTATTTTACTTAATTATATATATAGTTAATCGATTAATGAACTTATTTATTTTATGCTCGACCATACCGAAGTGTAGTAATTATACACCTGGTAGCAGACCTTTAATGCATGTCATTAAAGTACACCTACTCATTAAAGGTCAGGTCTTTCAGCCAATGACGACTCAGGTTACAACTGTTCAGCCAATGACAGGTCAGCTTTCTACTGTTATAAACCCGCAAGTATCGATTATTCTCGGATATGCAATCGAAAGAGAATTAGCGAAAAGTCACGGAGGCTGGAAATCCAATACTGTCGCAGAAGGTTATGTTCAGTTACTATAATAATTAGCGTTAATTGTAAATAATATTCAAATAAATTCAATTTGTCATCTCGTTTTTCAATGTCTAATTTAATTTCAATGTTATCTCTGTAGGTTCTTATGGCCTAGCAAGGTCAATGTGGACATCTGTTCCTCGGAAAAAATCAATACTTTAGCGTCTGCGCACATCTCACAACATACGGGACATTGCTCCACGTCAGATACAATAAAATTAATAATATCAAGTTAGAAATCTGGTCGAGCATAAAAAGTCGTATGAAACTCGCCTATAATGGTAATTAAGAAGCTCGTATGAAAATTATGAAACTCGCTTGCGCTCGTTTCATAAATATCCATACTCACTTCTTAATTACCTTCATTATAGGCTCGTTGCATAATGTACTATTGTGCTCGACCATGCCGAAATGTAATAATTATACACCTGGTAGCAGTCCTTTAATGCATGTCATTAAAGTACAGGTGTTCAGCCAATCACAACTCAGCTTACATGTGTTCAGCCAATAACAAGTCAGCTTTGTACCGTTATAAAACCGCAAGTATCGATTATTCTCGGATATGCAATCAAAAGAGAATTAGCGAAAAGTCACGGAGGCTGGAAATCCAATACTGTCGCAGAAGGTTATGTTCTGTTACTATAATAATTAGCGTTGATTGTAAATAATATTCAAATAAATTCAATTTGTCATCTCGTTTTTCAATGTCGAATTCAATAATCAAGGTTATATCAAGTTTAACGGGATTACATCAAGGTCAATGACATTATTGTTCCTCGGAAAAAATCAATACGTTCGCGTCTTGCGCACATATCACAATTCACGACCTAGAACAAGGTCAATTCTGATCTTGTCAGATACAAATAAAAAGTATACATCTGAATAATTTCAAGTTAGAAATATGGTCGAGCATAAAAAGTCGTATGAAACTTGCCTATAATGGTAATTAAGACGGTCGTATGAATATTATGAAACTGGCTTGCGTTCGTTTCAGAAATATCCATACTTGCGTCTTAATTACTATCATTATAGGCTCGTTGCATAATGTACTATTATCGTATAGCATTAAGTTAAATACAATAGAAAATTTCAACATTTACAGAATATATACATAGTTCACATCTAGCAAAGTTTTCTTCCCAACCTATTTTGAGGACATCCCAACGATCTTTTTCCTGTTGGATTATACCTAATTCAGGATTGCTTTTGCTAATCTGTTGTTTGACATTGGAGTTACAATGTTGGAGCCAACTGCTTTGATATTGGTGTATGTGATCCAGAACAGGTATTCTTTGGAGTTCGTTCAAGACATCTTCATTTCTTTTCCTGTCCCATTTCGTATAACCTGGTGTACGGCGCATGAATTTCATTTCTCTGGCAGTAATGCGATTTTCATCACGTCTCCGAAAAGTCCAAGCCTCACTGTCATAACATAGAACAGGTTTCTGTAGAGACAGAGGCGTGTATGTCTGTGGACTAATGATGGTTTCATAATGCTGTTGATGATACTCATAGATTTATTAAATTTAAGAATTTTGTCTGGTATATCTCATTCTACCATAAATGATAATTTATAACCAAGATAATTGAATTAATTTACTCTTTCTAATATTTGATTACCGATACAAATTTTGCTTGGTATTGGTTCTTTAAATTTGTCTGTAGAAATTTTCATTGAATAGGTGAGTATCTAATATTGATATCAAATTATGTACAGATTGTTGAAGGTCATTTTTGTAGGGGCTAAAAGTACTAAATCATCTGCAAAGATTAATCTATCTAAATGTAGATGTAT